>NC_051229.1:4077488-4092488 GCF_015220715.1 Pygocentrus nattereri
ATAAAAAGGGAACATTTTTGACATTTGGAATTCTCTGTTTCAACGAAGAATATTTTCTCTTTTATTGTCAGAGAGTGTGTAGGAACAACACTTCCAACAGTCCTCCTGAAACGAGGATGGACAGACAAAATAATAATAATGTTTTAAAATGAAAACTAATTTGTCTCCCTGCCACTTTTAGTTGCGCTGCTTTGTCTGAAACTGACTCTTTCAGCTCTGAATTCCAGGTGAATGAAGTGCCGTTAGCAGCTCTGTTGATCATCAGTTCAGTGAGCTGCTGGACGAAGGTCTTTACCTTCACTCGTGCTTCACCGGAGCCGTTTGAATTTAGCGATGTATCGGTGAAAAGCGCTCCGCCCTCAGATCCGTGTTTGTGTGTGGTTGGCCTCTCGCTCCCTCTCTCTTTTTCCGGGCTCTGCTTTGATCCGGTCCTGTCCCTCCCTCTCCCTCCGTGTGCACGTGTGAGCGAGGCTTTATGGTAATGCGAGGTCACTGCGGGGCTGCAGGGCTGCACAGGAGGCTTGTTAACAATGTTCTGTGTGTCTTATCATCCTACATGAACGAGTCCACTCCGGACACTTTGTGGGATCCCTGCAGACCGCAGTCCTGCTCTGGGCTTTCATTAAAGGCTGCAGCTGGCCTTTTCTGTGGTCATTCATATGAGTGACCGACTGCAGTGTTTATATTCTGCTAGTGAGGATTTTTTCTGTGTAGAGCTTAAAAAGCAGTGACACATACAAAATACCTTCTCGCTGCAGAGCCCTGCTGGGGACTTTTCATATACAGAAAAGCAATGTGTGGCCACAACTTAGTAAGGTGTGGGGACGAGATCCTAATACGTGGCCAAGCCTAATTAAAGCGTGGGAATTAGATAATTAAGCCGTGGCCACGACACAGTAAGGCATAGGATTGGTATCGTGTCTTACTAAGTCGTGGCCATGCATCATGATCTCGTTCCCACACCTTACTAAGTCGCGGTCACACATTAGGATCTCGTTCCCACACCTCACTAAGTCGTAGCCATGCATTAGTATATCATCCCCACTCCTTACTAAGTTGTGGCCATGCAGTAAGATCTTGTTCCCACACCCTACTAAGTCGTGGCCATGACTTAGTAAGGTGTGAGAATGAGATCCTAATGTGCCTTACTAAGTCGTGGGCACACATTAGGATCTCGTGGCCACTACTTAATTATCCCATTCTCACACCTTACTAAGTTGTGGCCACACATTAAGATCTCATTCCCACACCTTTTTTAGTCGTGTGCACACATTAGGATCTCATTCCCACACCTTACTAAGTAGTGGCCACGCATTAGGATTTCATTTTCACACCTTATTAAGTTGTGGCCATGACTTAATTATCTTGTTCATGCATTAGGATGTCGCCATGTGTTAGGATGTCGTTTCCACGCCTTAGTAAGTCATGGCCACACATTAGGATCTCGTGGCCACTATTTAATTATCCCATTCCCACACCTTACTAAGTCATGGCCACTCATTAGGATCTTGTTCCCACACCTTACTAAGTCGTGGCCACGCATTATTTTTATTTATACAGGACGTCAGCAGCGCGGCGCCGTAACTCCCAGCCCTCCTGTGGGCTTATATACACCACATCAAAAGTTTGGGGACACCTACACTAGCATTTCAAACGGCTCTTAATCCAAATGGTCTTTTTTTTTTTTCTTTGTCAGTTTGCAATATCTACCCATATTACAGCCTAAGCAGGTTTATTTAAATTAAAACAATACCACACCTGTAAATTAGTGACATCATGTGAACCAATCACAGTCATGGGGATGCCTCAGAGCCTGGCTGCTTCTTATTTCACTCATTATATCAAAAGCATGACTGAAGAATAACTAGAGGGCGCCCGCGATTCCTCGGGGAATGAGGGTGGATGGAGCCGAACGGTTTAAAATGAAAAATGAAACTTGATTTTAACCACTTGCGCAGGAGCTTTCTTTAATTTTGGAAAGTAGAAGGATCTACACATCTTTCACTACAAAACACGAAGAAAACTCGCCAGCGTCTTTCAGCTTTTTAGGGCAAACAGAGTTTGGGCAGTGGGGTGTTAACGTTAGTGCTTCTGAGAGCCGTTCGCATTTACTGTCATGACGTTATGAATGTGTGAGGCACTGTTATAAAGTCCTATATCTGGTGTTCAGAAGCGCTCAGGAATACAGAAGTTTTGCATTTTTCAGCACTAAAATGATCAAACATTCACAGAGTATGATTTTGGAGTCGCTCAGGAGCGCCACCTGGTGCCTGATGAACCCGGAAAACATTATTGAGTGGCGCTTTTCCTCTCTACACATTCTCTGACTGTATGACCTCAAACCACCACATCATTTTTGATAAAAAGAAATCGTTTTGCTTCAAAATGTCATTTCTGTTTAAAATCTACTGTCGGCTTTAATTTTAGGTTAATTTTGATGTCATCATTAATATTGTGTATAAGCCATTTGGTAGTGTTTGTCATGTTAAGCCTGAGTGTCTGCACATCTTATTGATGATGACCTCATCCGGTTTATATACAAGGTACCAGGTAGTCCCATTCATCTGTCAGGCTGCTAACCCTGGTCTCTCTCTCTCTCTCTCTCTCTCTCTCTCTCTCTCTCTCTGTCTCTCTCTCTCTCTCTCTCTCTCTCTCTCTCTGTCTCTCTCTCTCTCTCTCTCTCTGTCTCTCTCTGTCTCTCTCTCTCTCTCTCTGTCTCTGTCTCTCTCTCTCTCTGTCTCTCTCTGTCTCTCTCTCTCTGTCTCTCTCTCTCTCTCTCTCCTTCTCTCTCCCTTTCTCTCTCTGTCTCTCTCTGTCTCTCTCTCTCTCTCTCTCTCTCTCTCTCTCTCTCTCTCTCTGTAGCGGATGTTCTCTGCCAGTCCATATTCGGACCCCATCACGGTGGCGGGTGAAGGTGGTGTGTCTCGCAGTGTGGAGCAGCCGGAGATGCTGTGGGTGATGGGCCCCGTCCTCGCCGTGGTGCTCATCGTCATCATCGTCATCGCCATCCTGCTGTTTAAAAGGTGAGATAAACCACCACATACCGTTTCACAGTGACAAAGTGCTCAGAAGAAATATATATATATATATATATATACCGCTGCTGTAAAAACATTTTTCTTTACTTTTAATGTAAGTCAATGGAACCAGAATTGTTTTCAAGTCATTTTGGACCATTTCTTTTGGTTCAGTTATCATAGAAAAGTGTGTGCAATGTAAAGGGCAACAGGCAAATGGCAAAAACTGAACTGCAAGGTTTTGTTCTGAAAGCAGTGAAACTTTTATTAATATAACATTTTATATATTTATATATATATATATATATATATATATATATATATATATATATATATATATATATATATATATATATATAATAAAACAAAACATGTTATAAGCTTATGTCAGTGTTATATATCAAGGGATAAGTAAAAATATCAGTAGTACTATCATTATTGTAACATTTATTTATATATATATATATATATATTATTTTTTTATTTTTTTATTTTTTTGCTGCTGTCGGAAAAAAAAAACTTGCATCTTTATTTTTGTTGTTTTTAGCTTTTTACAAAATTTGAAAACACCTGTTGTCCGTTACATTGTGGGTAAATTCCATGATGAACGGACCAAAAGAAAAGACCCGAAGTGACTTGGTAAAAAGTCTGGTTCCATTGACTTACATTAAATACATATATATAAACTATATTTCCAAAAGTATTCGGTCACCCATCCAAATCACTGAATTCAGGTGTTCCAGTCACTTCCATGGCCAGAGGTATATAAAGCCGAGCCCCTAGGCCTGCAGGCTGCTTCTACAGACATTAGTGAAAGAATGGGTCGCTCTCAGGAGCTCAGTGAATTCCAGCGTGGTGCCGTGATCGGACGCCACCTGTGCAGCAAGTCCAGTCGTGAAATTTCCTCACTACTAAATATTCCACAGTCAACTGTCAGTGGGATTATAACAAAGTGGAAGCGATTGGGAACGACAGCAACTCAGCCACGAAGTGGTCGGCCACGTAAAATGACAGAGCGGTCAGCGGATGCTGAGGGGCATAGTGCGCAGAGGTCACCGACTTTCTGCAGAGTCAATCACTACAGACCTCCAAACTTCATGTGGCCTTCAGATCAGCTCAAGAACAGCGTAGAGAGCTTCATGGAATGGGTTTCCATGGCCGAGCAGCTGCATCCAAGCCTTACATCACCAAGCGCAGTGCAAAGTGTGGAATGCAGTGGAGTAAAGCGCCGCCACTGGACTCTAGAGCAGTGGAGACGAGTTCTCTGGAGTGACCAATCACGCTTCTCCATCTGGAAATCCGATGAACGTGTCTGGGTTTGGCGGTTGCCAGGAGACGGTACTCGTCTGACTGCATTGTGCCGAGTGTAAAGTTTGTTGGAGGGGGGATCATGGTGTGGGGGTGTTTTTCAGGAGGTGGGCTCGGCCCCTTAGTTCCAGTGAAAGGAACTCTTAAAGCTTCAGCACCAAGAGATTTTGGACAATTTCACGCTCCCAACTTTGTGGGAACAGTTTGGGGACGGCCCCTTCTTGCTCCAACATGACTGCACACCAGTGCACAAAGCAGGTCCATAAAGACACGGATGAGCCAGTTTGGTATGGAAGAACTTGACTGTCCTGACCTCAACCCGATAGAACACCTTTGGGATGAATTAGAGCGGAGACTGAGAGCCAGGCCTTCTCATCCAACATCAGTGTCTGACCTCACAAATATGCTTCTGGAAGAACGGTCAAAAATTCCTGTAAACACTCCTAACCCTTGTGGAAAGCCTTCCTAGAAGAGCTGAAGCTGTTATAGCTGCAAAGGGCGGGCCGACATCATATTAAACCCTGTGGATTAAGAATGGGATGTCATTCGAGTTCATGTGCGTGTGAAGCCAGACCACTGAATACTTTTGGAAATATAGTGTGTATATATATAATTACAGTTTTATTGACTCATTACTTTGACATGTAGCATCATGTGGTGAGTAAAACTGTATTAATGCAGTCCAAGTGAACACATTCCTCACGCTCAATATTCTAATCGTTCTCTTCAGACGTTGTGTTTGTGCTGTCGCCTCTGCTGATGTTTGAGAGTCAGTCATCAGGTGGGAAATTCATGGGTTTCTATATTAGAAGCCTAATTAAAATGTTAATAAATGATAAAGGAGTACACAAAGTCAGTATCTTCTTATGTTTACCCTTTCGCCGGTGGCAGGTTGGGAAAGTAGGTCGCTTGTTTCCGCATCCCCATCTCCAGCGCGCAGTAGATGTGCTGGAGATAAGTGAAGGTTACTATTAATTGCATCAGCCCTTTGTATTCATCTCACTGAGGAAGTTCCACTCCTCTGTTCCTCCTCTGAACCGCCAGGTCTCTTTAAACAAGCTGCGAACGCTGACTGGAAACAGCGTTCATAAAGGTGTCTAGACTTGGCCAGAGAGCGGAGCAGCCGTGTTCTCCGGAGCAGAACCCCGGTATTCTGGATCTGAAGCTTCAGACAGACCAGATTCGTGTCTATGTTGGTGCATCTGACCTCACATCTTGCTCAGAGAGAGTTTTTCATCGTTAGCCCAGAATCACTTAACAGAGCCCAAACTACTGCAGCTGCTAATATACTAAATAAACTGTTTTAAAAGGCCCAGAAAGTCCAAACGTAGAAATTCAGCTGCAAAAAATACGTTTTAGTTCTTCATGCTTGTGATGTCACAGCCATGAACGCGGTTACGTATGACCGCTCGTTTAGCCTGCATCAGTTTAGCGCCGCCCACTCCATTCTTTCTTTTTTCCCCAGATTATTTATTTATTTGTTTGTTTATTTATTTATTTTTGCTGTTTTTGTCTGTTTTTTTATTTATTCCTTTTTTTATTCTATCTATATTTTTGTCTTTATTTCTGTTGTTTTTTATCTATTTATCTACCTGTCAACCTGTCTGTCTATCCATCTGTCTGGCTGGCTGTCTGTCTGTCTATCTCTGTCTAGCTTTCTGTCTGTCTGTCTGTCTATATGTCTGTCTGTCTATCTGTCCACCCATCAGTCTGCCTGTCTGTCTGTCTGTCTATCCATCTGTCTGTCTGTCTATCCCTCTGTCTGTCTGGCTATCTGTCTGTCTGTCTGTCTGTCTGTTTATCTGTCTGTCTGTATGTCTGTCTGTCTATCTTTCTGTCTATCTATTTGTCTGTCTGTCTATATGTCTGTCTGCCTATCTATCTTTTTGTCTCTCTATATATCTGTCTATCTGTCCATCCATCGGTCTGTCTGTCTGTCTGAAAATGATAATTCTGTCTGTATTTATCTGTCTTTCTATCTCTGTCTATCTGTCTGTCTGTTCATCTGTCTGTCTGTTCATCTATCTGTCTGTTCATCTGTCTGTCTATCTGTCTGTCTGTTCATCTGTCTGTCTGTTCATCTATCTGTCTGTTCATCTGTCTGTCTATCTGTCTGTCTGTTCATCTGTCTATCTGTCTGTCTGTTCATCTGTCTATCTATCTGTCTGCCTGTTCATCTGTCTGTCTATCTGTCTGCCTGTCTATCTATCTATCTAGATCTTTATTTGGTTCATCCTTTTCCTTGTTTTTCTTTTTATTGTGCCATTTAAACTCAATCCCGGTGTGTCGTGTTGACGTTCAGAGCAGCTCCAATGCGTCTCCGACCTTTTCCGCGTTTCAGAAGAGCCCCTTTTTGGATCGCTTACCTTTCAGACGCTGACTCAGATGTTTGTGTGAGAAGGAGATCTGAGGGGAAATGAGCTGAGAGATGTATTCTTTCACTTCAGATTTCATCTCTGGAGTTTCTGACAGCCACTAATCATGAATGTCTCTTGCTCTCTTTGCTCCCTGTGAATGCAGCAAACAGGAGAGGTAGGTGCTATTAAATCGCCCACAGTGGTCCGAGTGCTCCATCTGTCCTCCGTCATCCATCTCACTCATTGCTGTGTGTCTGGATTCTTAACTGCTGCTGCTTTTAGTCCAGTTTATTAAAGGAAAGGTTTGGTGAAAAGTCTAATTCACGCACTTCAGCCCAAATGTAGTCCGTCAGCCAAGATGTGCCAGACGTCGTAACGAGAGCACACACCTGCGGAGAACTGGTCAAACTTTTGGTGCTGGATTGTGGCGCTAACAAGGGTCCCCCCCTCTAAACCCCACCCCCTAATTTCTCTGGTCCAGAGTACAAACAATAACAATAAAACACACTAGCCAGTAAAGCGCAGTCGTTAGGTAACGGATCCGGTCTCCACGTGCAGCTCGCTGACATGCTGAATTGGAGTTGTTAGCAGGTTTTTTTGCCATCATTACATCATGTTTTCATGTGACAGTGACTCAGAGATCAGCTCACACGAACAGCTTCTCTGATCTTCCCTTTGAGTCTGAGTCCCTTTCTTTTCCATCCATTTCTGGACGGACAAAACATAAAAAGCACGAAATAAGAGTTTTTTCCTGTAAATATAATATAATAAGTCCAGAAGTCTGTCTTACAAAATTGCTAAAAGCCTCTGAGCTGCTGAATTGCTGCTACTTCTATCTGTCTGTCTGTCTGTCTATCAGCCTGTATCTGTCTTTCTGTGTATTTATCTGTCTGTCTATCTGATTGTCTGTCTGTCTATCTGTCTGTATCTGTCTTTCTATGTATCTGTTTATCTGACTGTCTGTCTGTCTATCTGTCTGTATCTGTTTATCTGACTGTCTGTCTGTCTATCTGTTTGTCAGTCCATCTGTCTTTCTAACTATCTCTCTGTCTGTCTTCATGTCTTTCTATCTGTCTGTCTTCACAGAGCTGCCGTTAGCAGGTTTATTAAGGCTTATTATTCAGTAACTACAGGGACTTCAGTGCAAACTGGTTGAGCTATTCTCACTCATAGGAGAGTCTAGTAAAGCTTTGGCCATATACGGGGTTAATGTGTCATGCTACAAGTGATTTTTACCCCAGATCATACGGGCATGCCAGTGGCTGACTGCAGGTAGCCTGGTCCTGTGGTGGTATCAGTAGAAATGGGCAAAAATGAGAATTAATCATGTAGCTGACCAATCACCTTGAGCTCAGTGAGACTTGCATGTGATGTTTTCTTCTGCTTGACTTGTGAGGCATCTTGGAATAAAATGTAAGGGCATATATGCAAGACATCTTTGGAAGTCAGTAGACAGACAGTCTGGAAAAAAGCATATACACTGCTCAAAAAAATAAAGAGAACACTTAAACAACACAATATAACTCCAAGTAAATCAAACTTCTGTGAAATCAAACTGTCCACTTAGGAAGCAACACTGACAATCAATTTCACAGCTGTTGTGCAAATGGAACAGACAACAGGTGGAAATTACTGGCAATTAGCAAGACACACTCAATAAAGGAGTGGTTCTGCAGGTGGGACCACAGACCACTTCAGTACCTTTCTGCTTTCTGGCTGATGTTTTGGTCACTTTTGAATGTTGGTGGTGCTTTCACACTCGTGGTAGCAGGAGACGGACTCTACAACCCACACAAGTGGCTCAGGTAGTGCAGCTCATCCAGGATGGCACATCAATGCGAGGTGTGGCGAGAAGCACATGGAGGCGCTACCAGGAGACAGGCCAGTACACCAGGAGACGTGGAGGAGGCCGTAGGAGGGCAACAACCCAGCAGCAGGACCGCTACCTCTGCCTTTGTGCAAGGAGGAACAGGAGGAGCTGCCAGAGCCCTGCAAAATGACCTCCAGCAGGCCACAAATGTGCATGTGTCTGCACAAACGGTTAGAAACCGACTCCATGAGGATGGTATGAGAGCCCGACGTCCACAGATGGGGGATGTGCTCACAGCCCAACACCGTGCAGGACGCTTGGCATTTGCCAGAGAACACCAGGATTGGCAAATTCACCACTGGCGCCCTGTGATCTTCACAGATGAAAGCAGGTTCACACTGAGCACATGTGACAGACGTGACAGAGTCTGGAGACGCCGTGGAGAGCGATCTGCTGCCTGCAACATCCTTCAGCATGACCGGTTTGGCAGTGGGTCAGTAAGGGTGTGGGGTGGCATTTCTTTGGAGGGCCGCTCAGCCCTCCATGTGCTCGCCAGAGGTAGCCTGACTGCCATTAGGTACCGAGATGAGCTCCTCAGACCCCTTGTGACACCATATGCTGGTGCGGTTGGCCCTGTGTTCCTCCTAATGCAGGACAATGCTAGACCTCATGTGGCTGGAGTGTGTCAGCAGTTCCTGCAAGATGAAGGCATTGAAGCTATGGACCGGCCCGCCCGTTCCCCAGACCTGAATCCGATTAAGCACATCTGGGACATCATGTCTCGCTCCATCCACCAACGTCACGTTGCACCACAGACTGTCCAGGAGTTGGTGGATGCTTTAGTCCAGGTCTGGGAGGAGATCCCTCAGGAGACCATCCGCCACCTCATCAGGAGCTGCCCAGGCGTTGTAGGGAGGTCATACCGGCACGTGGAGGCCGGACACAACACTGAGCCTCATTTTGACTTGTTTTAAGGACATCACATCAAAGTTGGATCAGCCTGTCGTGTGTTTTTCCACTTTAATTTTGTGTGTGACTCCAAATCCAGGCCTCCACTGGTTAATACATTTGATTTCCATTGATGATTTTTGTGTGATTTTGTTGTCAGCACATTCAACTTTGTACATAACAAAGTATTCAATGAGAATATTTCATTCATTCAGATCTAGGATGTGTTATTTGAGTGTTCCCTTTATTTTTTTGAACAGTGTATATGCATTTACAACTGACCACACCACTGGTCCCCACCAAAGTTTAGCCCAAAGGCTCTCATGGTTGTTAACAGACTTTGTCTGAAGCCATGGAAGCCATTGTGCAAACTGCATGTCTCATCCCAAACCAGGACAAGTTGTCTACTAGACCTGCTTCTGTGGGGTTTCTGTTGCATTAGGAAAGCATCACTGTTAAAAAAAAAAAAAGATTTTTTCTGATTTTCATTTTTCTCCATAATTCGAGCAGCTACCCTTTACGCTGTGTGAATATGTTATGATGAATGGACCAACAGAAGTGCTCCAGAACTGATTGGAGTGAAGTCTTTTTTCAGTAGCTTCTTAAACTCCTTGAGACCACCAGTGGCTCCAAACCTCACTTGGTCATGTTCTTCATAACATTCATATTCCATGAGCTCCATTCAGAAGCTGGGCGTCGTGTGAGGCTGTAGCTCTTCTCTCCAGTCTAATAGACGGTGATGTCATTTTAAACCCTTATAATAAAAGAAGCTGAACTTTGTTTTTCTACTGAAAGTCGACCCGTTTTTCCCCAAATCTGGGCTCTAAACTATAAACAGACGGCGTCTCTTCAGTGATCTGCTCTGGAAACATCACTTTTAGAGAATAACGCAAAGAGCGGCGGAGATTTTTGGCTTTCAGCAGTAAATTGTGAGCATGTAGTGACATGTGGAGATCATAAAACACACGTTCTGTTGATTTGAGGGGCTTTTACAAAAAATAAAATAAAAATGTACATTTATTTAATGCAGTTACTGAATAATTTCCCTTATGATTTAGTCACGTGAATTCAGATGGACAAACCAAAACATACCCTGGAGAATAAGAGATTAGCTTGCTTTAAAAGTCAAGAGCTTTTTGGAGATACTTGCTGTACTTTGGACAGTGATGATAGCTAAAAACAAAGCAGCCTGGATTTTATCTTGTTTATCTGATTTTCTTTGGCTGCTTACATTGTCCTTTAAATGTGATCTGTATGCGACATCAGTCTGAACAGATCAGCTCCTAAACTGACCCACATCACAATCACAACCGCCAACGCCAGTCGCTCAGCTTCATCTCCACCAGCATCACAGGATCATGAAGCTTCACTGACTGACAGCTGGGCTCATCACCCACAATGTGTTCAAGCCGTAAAAAGGGCGCGGTCACTTCTTCGGTTCGTGTCCTCGGATTCTTTAAACTCTACTTTCAGACCTTTAACTGTCGCCTCGTTCTCCTGCGGCTGCGTTCGGCCTTTTCTTTTAAAATCTCTTCAAACACGGAGAGTTTGGATCAGTCTCTTCTAATCTTTGTACAGAAACATCAGCCTAAATTTTGAGTCTCAGCAGCACGAAATTATGACGAATGTCGAGTTGGGTTGACGAAAAAAAGTGACATGAATTCCGATTCCGCGTCGCCTCAAATCGGAACTGAAAATGTCAGATTGAGTGTGTTTATCTGTTCACACTGGCACACAGACACACATGAAGAAAAAGATTGGATTTTGGCTTTTTTTTACCTGCTGTGAGAACGAAGACTGGTCTAGTCCCATTTCAGCCCCCCCCCCACTGAGCCCTTAGCCCTTAGGGGTTCGGGTGTCCTGTTTCTTGTTGAGGGGTAGGGCGTGTTGGGGCTACATGGCCCTCCAAAGAGACGTTTTTCAGAGACTCTAAACTGAGTGATGTGAGAAAAAAGAAGAAACGGGATTGGGCCTTAGTGTGTGTGGTGCAGTTATTATTCCGTTACTTGTTAGCAACATTGCTAAAACTAATAGCCAAATTAGTGCCAAACTAAAGAAGGAAACTTCAGACACAAAACATTTCTGGGCTGATTCACTACAGTTTGAGTAAAAGTCAAATTGCGTAGGTTTGATTTTTGGCTGGACTACGACTTTAACACCCTGCTGTCCGTGAGCTGTCAGACGGTGTGTGATGTGCAGTGCTGGTGCTGGTGCTGTGCTGGTGCAGTGCTGGTGCTGGTGCTGTGCTGGTGCTGTGCTGGTGCTGTGCTGATGCTGTGTGGTGCTGTGCTGGTGCTGTGCTGGTGCTGTGTGGTGCTGTGTGGTGCTGTGCTGGTGCTGTGCTGGTGCTGTGTGGTGCTGTGTGGTGCTGGTGCTGGTGCTGGTGCTGTGCTGGTGCGGTGCTGGTGCTGTACTGGTGCTGGTGCTGTGCTGGTGCTGTGCTGGTGCTGTGCTGGTGCTGGTGCTGGTGCTGTGTGGTGCTGTGTTGTTGTGTGTGGTTAGTGCTCCTCGTGTTAGTCTTGATCCTCCACTGTCCTCCTCAAGGTGACTCCTCAAGCTAACTCAGCCTCTGCGCTGCTCACCTGGGTATGAATGGCCTATTGTAAACTAAATGCCAGGCTGGCAGCTGTTGAAATAGAAATGTTCCTGTCGTCAAAGCTGACATTTCCCTCTGCCAAACCATTTTGTTTCCTTTTTTCCCTCCCGCTCGTCTCCTCCTCCCGCTACCCTTCCCTCGGGGGAGAGGAACAAAGAGCCCTGTTCTGTCCCTGTCCTGTTCTACTGCTCCCCTGTTTGGGCCGAATGCCAGACTCTGTGCTAATGCATGCTTTTAGGCTGCCGTGTTTACATTAGCTTAGCCCTGAAGTGTGGAGGTGCCTCTGCAGGCGGCAGACAGGTACTGGACAGCGTCCAGCGCGGTGGGCTGTTTTGGTCACTCTAAGCATTGCGGCAGGAAAAAAGGACCTTAGTGTGGCTCATTGTAGCTCTACACTCAAAAAGATCAAAAGAGTTTTTCAGTAAAGGGAATGGTTCTAATCATGAGGACTATATAGAACCATTTGCATGCTTAAAGCTTGAATGTATGTTAACATCATAACAGTAGTAGAACCCTTATTGGTGCTATTTAGAACCATTTTGAAAAGGGTTCTATATGCATTCTTAAAATACAGGGTTTTTCAAAGGTTTTTTAGTAAAGTGAAAGTGAGTGTGTACATGTGCGTATGTGTGAATGTGTGTGTGTGTGTGTTTGTGTGTGTGTGTGCGCGTTTGTGTATTTGTGTGTGTGTGTGTGTATGTGTGTGCATTTGTGTGTGTGTTTGTGTATTTGTGTGTGTGTGTGTGTGTGTGTGTGAGTGTGTGTGTGTGACTGTGTGCGTGTGTGTTCGCGTGTGCGTGTGCGTGTGTGTGTGTGTGAGTGTGTGCGTGCATGAATGTGTGTGTGAGTGTGTGTGTGTGTGTGTGTGTGTGCGTGTGTGTGTGTGTGTGTGCGTGTGTGTGTGTGTGTGTGTGTGCGTGAGTGTGCTCGTGTGTGTGCGTGAGTGTGCGCGTGCGTGAATGTGTGTGTGTGTGTGTGTGTGTGTTAGTTTTATGCTAGCAGATGTTGTGCGTCCGTGCATTAGCGCCCGCTAGCACGTAGCAGCTCTACCTGCTGGGGCCTGCAGGTGCTGCGGTGGCGTAATTAGCTGGTGTTGTGCCATCCAGCTGATGTGCTAATTACCCAAACACCTTGTTTTCCCCACAAACGAGAGACGGCGCTCAGCGAGTGCGGCGAGAAACGGAGAGCTAACCGGAGCTGTTCCGCCTCTCCTTCAGGGAATCATGGTGCTCCTCTAATAGCAGCAAGACCCCAAACCCCGCTCTGCAGGAGAGCCTCGGCCACCTCCACCTCGCAGTACTGACCGCCGCTCACTGGACAGCCACACTGAAGGGCATCATATCCTCTCCAGTGAAATGATCTTTGGTCTGATGCGTCTGATATGTTTGATGCGTCTGATGCGTCTGTGTCTGATGCGTCTGATATGTCTGTGTCTGATGCGTCTGATGCGTCTGTGTCTGATGCGTCTGTGTCTGATGCGTCTGATGCGTCTGATGTGTCTGATGTGTCTGATGCGTCTGATGCGTCTGTGTCTGATGTGTCTGATGCGTCTGTGTCTGATGTGTCTGATGAGTCTGATGTGTCTGATGCGTCTGTGTCTGATGCGTCTGTGTCTGATGCATCTGATATGTCTGTGTCTGATGCGTCTGTGTCTGATGCGTCTGATATGTCTGCGTCTGATGCGTCTGATGTGTCTGATGTGTCTGATGCGTCTGATGCGTCTGTGTCTGATGTGTCTGATGCGTCTGATGCGTCTGATGCGTCTGATGTGTCTGATGTGTCTGATGCGTCTGATATGTCTGCGTCTGATGCGTCTGATGTGTCTGATGTGTCTGATGCGTCTGATGCGTCTGTGTCTGATGTGTCTGATGCGTCTGATGCGTCTGATGCGTCTGATGTGTCTGATGAGTCTGATGAGTCTGATGCATCTGATGAGTCTGATGAGTCTGATGCGTCTGATGAGTCTGATGAGTCTGATGCATCTGATGCGTCTGATGCGTCTGATGTGTCTGATGTGTCTGATGTGTCTGATGCGTCTGATGAGTCTGATGCGTCTGATGCGTCTGATGTGTCTGATGTGTCTGATGTGTCTGATGAGTCTGATGAGTCTGATGCGTCTGATATGTCTATGTCTGATGTGTCTGATGAGTCTGATGCGTCTGATGAGTCTGATGAGTCTGATGTGTCTGATGCGTCTGATATGTCTGTGTCTGATGTGTCTGATGCGTCTGATGCATCTGTGTCTGATGCGTCTGAAGCGTCTGATGTGTCTGATATAATTAAACTAATCTTCTAATAAGCTTACAGTCAGTATGAGAAATCTCTGTTGATGGGATTTAAGATCATTTCACTTGACAAGATACTGTTGCAGTGTAATGTCCACTAATGTCCACCTTATTTATTTATTGATTGATTGATGTGGCAGAAATGCTAATAAAGCCTTATAAATACATTTGACCAAGTTCTATCTATCTATCCATCTATCTATCTATCTATCTATCTATCTATCTATCTATCTATCTATCTATGTGTCTCTGTCTGTCTGTATTTATCTGTTGATCTATGTATCTTTCTGTCTGTCTGTATTTATCTGTCTATCTGTCTGTCTATCTGTCTGTCTGTCTATCTATCTATCTGTGTATCTATCTGTATGTTTGTCTATCTATTCTGAAAGTGCTGAATTATATCTGAACAGTTTGTGTCCAAATTTGGTCATTTAGTTCTTCTCATGTCCACTAATGTCCACTGTGTACACGTTCATTTGTTTATTTGTTTAACTCACTACTGTACACATTTATTCATGCCCATGATGTGATTGCCTGTTTGTGTGTTTGTTGTGTTTTGGGTAACTGGTATTTATTTCTTTTCATGTTCAATAATTAATTAATAATTCAGTCATTATAGTTTAAGGCCAGAAACGATGGATAATGCATTATATTTGTCTAATTGGTGGCCACATTTATT
>NC_051229.1:4099988-4114988 GCF_015220715.1 Pygocentrus nattereri
GTCGCCATGACGACAACACAGATATAGACACTTTATTTACCATCCAGACCCACCAGAGAACCTACACGAGTCTTCTGGGCTTTATATGGAATGTTGGTGATGTTTTCTGGGACTGTTTTGCCTCGTATTTGCCTGTATTGCCCTGCATATATCCCTTCACCATGAATTGGTTAAAAATATATATGTTTTAGGCCAAAACCTTCTCGAAACCAACATAAAATAGTGATGAATCTGAAAAAATTTTTTCCTTTGGGGACTTTTTTTTTGCTGTACAACACCCGGCGTATATCCTTCCACCATAAAAACACAGCTCTGCATAAATAAACGGTTGAGATGTAAACAAAGTCATTCAGAGCGATTTGATATTAGTCAGAATTGTTCACAGTGGTGGTGATAGGAACCAGACATCCACCTCTAAAGGCTCCCTCTCAGAAAGTCACTATATGAAGTGGTTATGAATTCACTGCCTGATGACCGAGACATTGTTTTACAATATTGTTAAAATAAAAATTTGGCCTAAAATTAATTTTTTAATACATTTTTGGGGGAGAGGGTCGTACAAACTCAGAAGACTCGTGTGGGTTCTCTGGTGGTTCTGGATAGTAAACAGAATGTCTATATTTGTGTTGTAGCCATGGCAACCCCGGGTTCCTATCACCACCACTGTAGAAACATCTGAGCTGATGTTTCTCGGAGTGGACCGTCTCTCACCAAACCGCTCTGAATGGCTTTAAGTGCATATTAATGACTGAATCTTGCAGAACTTTTGAAAAATCTGGTGGAATTCCCCTTTAACGAAGCAGGAAATATGTCTGTGATCTCCATCTGATTGATAAACTGAGCACATCTGCTGGCTGTTTAAAGCAGCGTTGGCGGCGGGGATGAACTGATAGCGCTTTCATTCTTCTTTTATTCTTCTATTCCTGCCTCCATCTTCTCTCTGCAGGTCCCAGCTCCTCCTGCTGTCCGAACTCTCCAAGTTAGTTGGCATTCCTGCTGTGTCTCTGTATATTCAGTGTTAGCTTGTTCTCAGTCTGTCTGTCTGTCTATTTTTCCATCTATCTAGCTGCCTCCTGTCTCTTAGCCATGAAATCTGTCACCGCTGCTGCTCTGCCTCTGCTTTACCTCACCCCTGCCTGGCAGGAACATCTGCCGGGTGTAGATGTCGTAGACCTCTGTAAGGGATTCTACAGCATTTTCCATCTCTGCCTACATCTGCGTCGTATGGTTGAAAACCACAGATAATAATTAGAATATAATTATTTTATTAACACATTTGGCTTCGGAATCAAATTGATCAACCAAGCAAATCACGTTTATTGCCACATCACGTTTTCACATTCGATTAGAGATAGATGTTCAAACCTACTTTTAATGCAAGTCAATGGAACCAGACTTTTTAGGTGGAAATGAAATTTACATGTAAATTTGTAGTGTAAAGTTTACGTTTTACATGTAACACACACACACACACACACACACACACATATATATATATATATACACACACACACACACACCCTCACATTAGACTCTAAATATATATATGCACATATACACAATGCACACACCAGTATTGCACCATTTGGATGTAGTTCTTATACAATAATGTAATTTATGAAATTAAAGCTATGATATGTACAGTTGTATACATTTACATATATGCAGTTTGTGAGTGTCAGGTAGATAAATGAGATGCAGGGTACGCAGTGGATTGAATATATATATGTATATATATATATATATATATATATATATATGAGCGAGAGAGAGAGAGAGAGATAGAGGGGGGGGGGACTTCATATCTCCAACATGTTAACTTTACAGGAGAGGGAAAAAACGTACTTTACTTTTAATGCAAGTCAATGGAACCAGAAAACTTTCCAAGCCATTTTGGGCCGTTTGTTTTGGTCCATTCATCATAAAAACTTACACACCACGTAAAATCAACAGGCTTTTTCAAATGATATCAAACACTAAAAAAGGGACAGAAATGGAGACACACCGTTTTGTTCCCGACAACAGCGAGATATAGACGATGTGCAGAATGTCAATAAGTGCAGGTGTAGATTTGCTTTACTTCCAAACAAACTGAAAACAAATGGACTTATATAATAGAAGCCAATGGGCAGTCACTGACTTCTGTCAGAATTTTCATGCTAAACATTTTGTAGAAGGTGTGCATTCATACGCTGTAATTCACATCTGTACAGTTAGTTGCTCTCCAGAGCGAAGAATTGGTGATCATTTATTAGCAGTGTAGAGGCGTGGGTGGAGTTTTCACAGGCTCTGTCACACAGTCACGTGCGGAAGCTTGGGTCACAGTACATTTTCAAGTTCAAGAGGCTTTATTATCATTTCAGCTCTATACAAGCACACAGTGGAACCAAACAACATTCCTCCAGGACCAACAGAGGAACGCAAGCACAAAATAATACTGTATACACTGCAGACAGCGCGGTGCAACAAACACAAACGACAGTAGGTGGTACACAGGCAGTGCACACAAATGAGAATATGTAAATTGTGCAAAGCAGTCACTGAGGTAGCAGCCAGAACAGCAGCAAAGGAATATAGGATTTGGTATTTTATATTTTCAATATTTTGTTGATTTTAATGCACGTTTCAATGCGAAATTACAGCTGTTTAGCTGAATGCAGTATATTGGAAATGAAAACGAAGAATTAAATAGAGCAAAAGTTACAATTTTCCCACCAATATCTCACACTTAACATATAAACAGTCATTGTGTACTAAAATTTGCAGACGTTTGTTCCCTGTAGAGCGTCACCTTGTGGATAAACAGGTTTTGCGTTCTTTTCTAAGCTCAGGGAAACGTTATAACGCTGGGGAGCGATGATGAGGCGGACGCATGCACTGAGATAAGCGAGGTTTATTAAGGGCAAATCCATACTCGGGGTCAAAACAATCCAGGTTCAGAGAGCCAACACGGATTGAAGGGGGAACAGACATGACAAAAGGAACGCAGGATAAACGAACACCGGAGGTCGGAAGAAACAAATATCAAACATAGACCAAACAGTACAAACACCTCAAACAAAGACCAGCAAACTCACAGAGGAAAACACAGGGCTTAAATGCAACAGGGATAAGAAGGGTTAACAATACACCGGTGAGAACAACCAAGGGCGGAGTCTGAAAACAAGGGGGCAGGACCGGGAAGAACTCAACGAAAGCAAGAGCACATGGAGGACTGGGAGGGCCCGATCGTGACGCATGTTAAAATTATTATCTGTGGTTATCGCTCATATGTTAATGATGCCAAGCATAGAGATTAGGTTGAGGAACGGAGGGAGTGTGCTTTTAATTCCTGGAGCGTATAATGTGTGATGCATGACGTCTGATGGATGTGCAGGCTGATGCGTAGACCAGTAGGCGGTTCACTGTGATGTGAAATGTGCCTATACTCCTCCTCCATTCACACAGCAGCGTAGGGAAGCGGGGCTTTTGGCCTTAGAACTGCCAGCGATAACAAAAGCATGCTGTAATTTTATGTCAGTTGTTTCGGACTCTTAGCGCATAGAAACGAGCGGAGAAATTGTGTGGAAAGTGTAGATTCCAATCTTTAAATGCTTCCCACTTGTGTGTTTGTCCGTTGAAAAGGAGATGTTTTATGATGGTCTGAATTTGATGAATAGGTATTGTGTATGTGGCCTTATTCAGCCATCATTTGTGTTTTCAACAGGCTGTTGATACAGGGTGTAAATCAAATGGCAGTACAGTTAATTACATGTAGTGTGTATGACAGTGTAGTTATAATGTAGTCTTATAATGAGTTTGAACAGTATCGGGCTAAGATGCTGGGTTACTGACTCTGGCTGTTTCAGCCATGCTTTAGTGCTTGCTGTTGCTATAAAGAGCTTGAACTAGGTGAGCATAAAGTCCCATTACACCACCCAGTTGTGCCTAATGAGCCTCTCCAGTACAACCACTGTGATCCTAACACATGTTTTATGTACTGTAGCTCTGCCAGCCCCTTATTAAATGTAGGCTTCCTCTTCTTCTACCTAAACATCCTTCCTCCCCGAAAAAAAATGACGCAAACTCTGAATCTTCCCAAATCCAGTTAAGCGTGTGGCCTTGCCAAGTTCGGAAGCGCAGGGAATTTGCTTTGGTAGATTAGCCGTAAATCATATAATTACCACCGACGAGGAATGTGGAGCGAGTGTTTTTAGGGTCTGAGTAAGTCTAACGAGTTTCGTTTGGCGATGCAGAGCGTAAGAGCGATGAGCTTTTGGGGGAAAATTGTTTAAAGCTGTAGCTTGGCGAATAATATTGACTCAGTTTTTCCCCCTTACCTCAAATCCAATCCGTCATGTTTGGTGTCTGAAGTCTGATTCTTTAGTTTTAGTACTGGAGCTGATATAGCTAACTAGTAATAAGAGCTTAAACCCTTGAAATCCCCGTCTAATAACGTACTCAGGCTTATTATTCTGTAAGTACAGGGATGTCAGTGCAAACCGGTTGAGCTGTTCGTAGGTTACGACACTTATCTATAAACAAAACACATTAGCGTTGCTAAAAACAGTAGTAGCAGTCGTATTGGATCCATCTTAAATAGATGTTTCACTTATTTTTTAATAAATTAGCATAATTTAATGGTTAAGATGTAAACAGAGGGATTCGGAGTGGGTTTGGTGTGAAATGGTTCAGGTGTGTTTACAGTGGTGGTGATGGGAACCAGGCGTCGCCATGACTACAACACAGATATAGACATTTTATTTAACATCCAGAACCACCAGAGAACCCACACGAGTCTTCTGGGCTTTATATGGAATGATGATGATGTAAAATAGTTGAAAATCTGGGAAAAAAAGGACTATTTTCCTCTACATGTATCCCTCCACAGAGGAGCTTTTAGAGGTGGACGTCTGGTTCCTATCACCACCGCTGTGAACAGTTCTGACTCAGTAAGTTTGTCTAGAACGGAGGGTTTCACACCAAACCGCTCTGAATGGCTCTGCTTATTGCCTGCATATTTAACTGGCAGATTAACCAGTAATTGTTGCTTTATGTTTTCTATTACACTCGGTTTTGCCTCAGTAAACTGCACAAAAGAAATTCATGAACAAAAAAAATTCCCTTAATTTTTGGGCCACTGGAAAATCTGCCAAACTCTGAAATAGGCCAGCTCTAGATGTTTAATGCAATGCATCAAATAGTTCAATTTATCCACACAGACTTCAGAAAAAATCACCAGCAATGTACTGAAATGAATTTGAAATACACTAGAAATTTATATTGAATTTCACAGAAAAATCACCAGAAATGAACTGGAAGTGAATTTGAAATCTTTATTGAAATCCACTTTGGGGGACTATTTTGCCTCACAGTGGCCTACATGTACCCCTCCACCATGAATGGAGTTTAAAAATACATTCTAGGACAAAACATCTCAATCTGTCGTAAAACAGTCTCTCGGATATCAGGCAGTGAATTCATAACCATTTTAAGGAAAAACTTTCTGTGAGGAGCTTTTAGAGGTGGACGTCTGGTTTCTATCACCACCATTGTGAACGGTTCTGAGTCGGCAAGTTTCAGAGCGTTTCACGCCAAACCGCTCTGAGTGACTCTGTTTACATCTTAATCATTTAATTAAGAAGTTTTTGAGAAATGGAGGAATTTGCTTCTAATACCTCAACACGGGTTGACGCAAGTGTGATTATTTAGGCTACTTAGCGTTAGTCTTGTCGCTCCAGTGCTAAAACCAAGACAAACTTCAGACACTGAACATGTCCTGGCTGATCGGCTGGATTTGAGGTAAGGAAGAAAAACGTGTGCATTTGGTTTGTGGCCAGACTGCCGCTTAAAAAGCTCTGCACTTGGGTGATTCTGTCCTCAGCAGCCAGCGAATTGGCTTCAGTGTGTGGGCATCTGTGTGTATGTCCACCGTCCACTGCTTCTGCTAACATCTGCTACCTCCACTGCATGACGGCACTAGTACGTGTAAGCGTTCCGTTTTTCTTTGGGCTTTTTCACTCCTTTTATCTATTTGTCCTTTTTCCCCTCAGCGGTTCCCTCACATTACACCTGAGCACACATCTTCATGTCCTTCTCCAGCAGCTTCCCACTCATCACCGTGACTCCACACTGACCCGAGCGCGCTTTCATCCTCCGTCTCACTCAGTGCTTTCTTTCTCCTCTCTCTTTTCTTCCCCTCCTCCAGGAATGAGGGAGCACCCGCCCATCCCAGTCTGCGACCTGGCCGACCACATCGAGCGCCTCAAAGCCAACGACGGCCTCCGCTTCTCGCAGGAATACGAGGTAAGACCCGAGTTATCGCTTCACGCCCCGGCAACCGGAAAATACAGTCGAAAGAATGTGAGAAATGTGACCATCTCTATATCTGTTGTAAACACGCCTCCTCGCCTCCGGTGGTGCTGCTGGAGTCTCTACAGTGGGATTTTCTGCTTTAAAGAGCAGGAAGAGCCCCTTCTGATGATGTATCTCGAAGGCTTTGGTAGTTAACGTCACTGCTAGGAAGCTGAGTACTTTGTTCTAACTGTGTAACAGTGGAATGAATGGGTGGTCAGTTGCAGTTTACATACTGTTGATGTGTTTACACTTACAGATGTGTTACAGCTGTGCAGCTTACACTAATCAGGCCGCACGTTCTGACCACCTCCTTGTTTCTACGCTCACTGTCCACTTTATCAGCTCCACTTACTGTATAGCTGCACTCTGTAGTTCTACAGTTACAGACTGTAGTCCATCTGTTTCTCTGATACTCTGTTACCCTGTTCTTCAGTGGTCAGGACCCCCATGGACCCTCACAGAGCAGGTCCTGTTTGGGTGGTGGATCATTCTCAGCACTGCAGTGACACTGACGTAGTGGTGGTGTGTTGGTGTGTGTTGCGCTGGTCTGAGTGGATCAGACACAGCAGTGCTGCTGGAGTTTTTAAACACTGTGTCCACTCACTGTCCACTCTATTAGACACTCCTACCTTGTCGGTCCACCTTGTAGATGTAAAGTCAGAGACGACAGCTCATCTGCTGCTGCACAGTTTGTGTTGGTCATCCTCTGGTCCTTCATCAGTGGTCAAAGGACGCTGTTGGCTGGATATTTTTGGTTGGTGGACTGTTCTCAGTCCAGCAGAGACACTGAGGTGTTTAAAAAATATATAAAAAATATCAGCCAACATCTTTTAATGAACAAAACGGCTGCAGTGACGTCTCTACCACTGGCACCGGACATGCTTGGCAGTGTTTTTGGAAGCGGCGTGCCATAAAAAATGATTTGTAAATTATTTTCGCTTTCCTTATTTGTGAACTGAAATATGAACGTTCATGCACGACATTGAACTTTGGTTTTCACTCGTGTGATTAAACACATGTAACTGGACAAACTGCTTTTTTCCAACAAGACTTTTCTGGTTATAACAGGTGTGTGATTGCCTACATTATGAGAGCTCTTACACCGCGTCGGCACCGGAAACGCCAACTTTGCAGACGTCTCGCTAGCTAGGACGTTATTCAGTATCCAGTATACGGTTTCCATCATCCATACTTTTTAGGGAAAAAAATGACACTTTTATTTTTGACCCAAGTGTGAAAATGACCTGGCAACACAGCGGCGCAGTGGGTGGTGTCGTCACCTCGCAGCCTGGGTTCGATTCCCCGGTCAGGCAACCGGGGTCCTTTCTGTGGAGTTTGCTTGTTCTCCCCGTGTTTGCGTAGGTTTCCTCCCACAGTCCAAAGACAAAGTCAGGCAAACTGTACACACTAAAGTGTCCCTACCCAGGGTCCAGGGTGTTTCCTGTGACCACCGGGGTAAACAGCAGCACCCCCCACGACGCGAAGGATAAATGACCCCTTTTTTGGGGGATAGAGATGGATTTGTTGGCCGACCTTTCGCTTTTCTTTGGTATGCATGTGAATATGTAAACAGCTTTAATTTTTCATTCATGTTTTTGCGATTCAGCCAAAAAATTCAGCCTCTTTTCGCTGCCTGAGAAGTGCATCCCTACTTTCAGACGCTGTATCTCAACACCCTGGGCTACGCGCGTTCATCTGAGGATGGGTCGAGCCGTACTTTCTGTGAATATCTGTATCGCTGCTTGTAGAACAGACTGTCATAAATATGTGGAGAAGCTGAGGGAGAAAATTCGACACCCCCCGACCTCAGTGATGGCTTTGCCAGGAAGCTCAGAGCTTCAGCTCTACTGTGCTGCCTCTGATCCTCAACTCAGACCAAGACTTGATACTCTTTGGGGGCTGAAACGTACAAACATTTCAGTCTATTCTGTTTTTCAGCATTGTTTCATACTTCAGTTGTTTTTGTCTGATCGCCTGCCTTGTTTTGTCTGAGGCCGTGTTAGTTTATTGTGTTTTGCTCCTGTTTCGAGCGCTTTGTGTTTTTATGAAGTTTGCCCTCTGAGCTGTTAACTGGCTTTTCTAGCGCCTTCTCTGCTCTGCTCTTAGGGCGCTCGCCTTCAGTGTTTTGACAGAAGTTCACTTGCTGTTTTTTCACTTGAACAGATGCTCATTCTCAGTGATATGTGCCTGCGAGTTCACCCCAGGGGTCCGGATTATGACTGGGCAGGCTTTTTTTTTTTCCTCCTAGCACATTTTTGAATAAAGATGTGAATGGTTTTAGACATCGCTTAGCTTGGCTCACTGCTCGACCCCTCCTGTAAGCAAACGCTCTTACGTAGCGCCCCCTAGGCGCGCAGCTGGGGATGTATGTAAATGAATCAACATTACTGAAGGAATCGTTTCCCATTTTCTTCTAAAACTCAGGTTAATGTGGCAGTGCATCAAACTTAAACGGCAGCACAAACACACTCATGACTCATCTGCTTATTAAAGTAGGCAGGCCGTTCACACAGCATATGCTTGCTGAGGTTTATGGGTGTTTATCACCATTAAACACATTTCTGCAGTTAGACCAATCACCGCTGAAATATGCAAAGGAATTTAAATAGAATTTAACATTACTTCAGTTATACAATTGTGTTAAATATAGTTTAAGATCCTTTCAGGTTTGGGTTCAGGTACGGAACCAAATCTGTGAAAAACAGGCCAAATGGGAAGCAAATGCGTTTACATAAATATTTTTGTACATATGCGTTTACATATATTTTTCACAGTCAGTATTGAAGCCCAGCTGCAGTGATGTATGATATGTAAGATGTATATGACATAGACACTCATTGACTGTATATATCATATATATGATTTCTACACTCACTGACTGTGTATGTTATATATGATATGTACACTCACTGTATGTATGATATACAGTACTGTGCGAAAGGTTTAGGCATCTAAGCACTCGTTTAAACAGCAGTGAGTTTATCACAATATACATTAGAATAAAGTCGTATTCATAAATCAGATAAACAAAAAAACTATAAACAGTAACAAGAATTTCTCGGGTCCATATTTTTCCTGGACACCTTCACAGCCGCCACAGAGACTCGTTAATATCATCAATTACATCATGAGCTCAATTTACTGAGCACTGATTGGTCAAACCAGGAGCTGCTTTTTAACTACATATAATACTGGACTTCCTCGAGGAGCGGCTTGGAGATGGGTAAACAAACACACCAACATCCAGAACATCACTATATATATATATATATATATATATATATATATATATATATATATATATATATATATATATATATAATTAATATTCTATACATTTTGTTTATTCAAATATTAACACTTTTCTCAGCAAATAAACACAAACTACACAAATAAATAGATTTTGAAAACGTGTCTTGGGTTAATATATGATATATGCAGTCATTGTTTGGAACATGCAGACACTGTTGCTCTTGCTGACTCTATGGAAGTCTTGATTTTCGTGGTCCGTGCATCCACACGATTATTGAAAGTGGGGGGGAAAAAAATAACAAAATCTCTCGCGTCAAATTTTAACAGTTAAGATGAATAATTGAGATTAGCCACACAAACTAATGAGTTGAATCACAGTTAAGTAAATTATTATGTATTTCTTTACGTTTTGATCATTTTCTGGACTTAATCTTCATCTAATACTAATTCATCACTGGAATAAGCTACATAGAAGTTGGCATTACCAAAAACGACACTGAACGTCACCCTGGCGTGGGTTCTTCGTGAACGTGCCTGGTGGATTAGTGAGTTTAAGTCAGTTTTTTTGAGAGCGCCAGAAGAAATCATGAGTGTAGTGGAAAATGCTGCATATGCACTGGGGGGGTTGGTTCACCCCACATAAACCTGCCCGCCGTTTTCGGGCAACGCTGCCGGTCTGCTTTTGGCAGGCAGTGATGTCGTTTCCTCCTGTGGAGGAAGGCCCCCTCCTCTAGGGGACAGATGGCAGATCGTGGGCTGGAGGGAGTGGCCCAGTCCGGCCAGCAGGGGGCAGGCAGCGGGTCAGCAGCGCATTCGCTGGCGTAGTCGTCTGCTCGCTGTGTCTGTTGCTCCGTCCCAATTGTCTCCCGCTGTTTCACACACTTCGTTCTGCCAGAGAGTAACACCGCCCACATCCTTCAGTACCACAGACGCCGGAAAAGAGGGAATATTGAGAACACTTTATTTGGATCCACTGTGCAATATAGAGGCGTGAAAATGCATACGAGTACATCGTAGTGCATTGGTTTGAATCAGATTAAAGGTGGAGATTCAGCTGCATCCGTTTTAAAAAACAAATTCTAGCCAATTAAATAATATTCAGTACATTTTGCACTTATTTTTTGACCTAATCTGTCTTTAAAGCCTGTTTTGGTCCCTCTGTTTTTGCACCGTGCAGTTTTTCCTCTGAGTAAAGTTGATGGAAGTGTAACGTTTGACCAGTAAGCAGACGCTCACGGTTATAACACAAAGAAGAAGCTTTATTTATGGATTCAGGCATACACAGGCATGGGTCAGTTCCAAAGTAAACCACCAAACATAGAACTAGAACAGAGACCAGAGTCCAAAACACAGGGAAAAACCAAAATATCCACAAAAATGGTACAAAAGGGCGAATCCAAATTCAGCGTAAACGAGAAACAGGAGAAAAACCACAAGGTCAGAAACGCGGGAGAACGAACCTGAATAAACGCTCAGTAGATTCACTAGGAATGCAATACCTCGCAAAGTAACCTGTCTAAAGCCCGGGCTTATATACTAAACTACACTAGTCGTACGACACAAGCACACAGGTGAACATCAGTATTCAGGAGAGCTTGAGCGGTGATTGGCCGCTGATGAGCTTCCCGGAGTCAGGTGATGAGGCGGAGGACTCTGGAAAGTGTAGTTCCTAGGGCGACTGGCCGAATACGTAACAGGAAGGTTCCACGATTTCCTAAGCTTGATTTGTGGTCTTTGTAGGTGAGCAAGCAAGTCATTTATTTTTTTATTGTGTTTAAATGCTATTTTTTACTGTGGCAGTCATTCAGGAAAGCTGCAGTTGTCTGTTTTATCTTAGCACAGCCGTCTTTGTGAAGATTTTAAACAGGTGTGAATTGTTTTTTACAGCAGGTGGTTCTTACCCCCCCCCCCCTTCACTCATCATTGCTCACTAGCAGCTCAATGCAGCATCACATTTCACTCACATAGAGACGAGTCCTAGTTCACCTTTTAACAGAGTTACAGTGACAAACATTTTGGTTATATTAACTCTGATATACTATGCAGGTACATCTGAAGCAACACGTGGACAACTCTACCCACAAGCTAGATCACATCCTGGATCTGGTGATCACTGAACTGTGTTGCTGCTTGATATTCCAAGCAGTTCCTAAAGAATCGTAACTGTGCTTGAGGTTAGAGATATAGCCCTGCTGTAAATGCTCACCTCAAAAGAGGCCGCTTGAGGTGGCTGCCTGTTCCAGTTCCAACTATATTTCCAAAAGTATTCCACCTCCAAACTTCATGTGGCCTTCAGATCAGCTCAAGAACAGCATAGAGAGCTTCATGGAATGGGTTTCCATGGCCGAGCAGCTGCATCCAAGCCTTACATCACCAAGCACAGTGCAAAGTGTGGAATGCAGTGGTGTAAAGCGCCGCCACTGGACTCTAGAGCAGTGGAGACGTGTTCTCTGGAGTGACCAATCACGCTTCTCCGTCTGGCAATCCGATGGACGAGTCTGGGTTTGGCGGTTGCCAGGAGACGGTACTTGTCTGACTGCACTGTGCCGAGTGTAAAGTTTGGTGGAGGGGGGATCATGGTGTGGGGTTGTTTTTCAGGAGTTGGGCTCGGCCCCTTAGTTCCAGTGAAAGGAGCTCTTAAAACTTCAGCTCCAAGAGATTTTGGACAATTTCATGCTCCCAACTTTGTGGGAACAGTTTGGGGACGGCCCCTTCCTGTTCCAACATGACTGCCCACCAGTGCACAAAGCAGGTCCATAAAGACACGGATGAGCCAGTTTGGTGTGGAAGAACTTGACTGGCCTGCACAGAGTCCTGACCTCAACCCCATAGAACACCTTTAGGATGAATTAGAGCGGAGACTGAGAGCCAGGCCTTCTTGCCCAACATCAGCGTCTGACCTCACAAATGTGCTTCTGGAAGAACGGCCAGAAATTCCCATAAACACACCTAACCCTTGTGGAAAGCCTTCCCAGAAGAGTTGAAGCTGTTATAGCTGCAAAGGGTGGGCCGACATCATATTAAACCCTATGGGTTAAGAATGGGATGTCAGTCAAGTTCATGTGCGTGTGAAGCCAGACGACTGAATACCTTTGGAAATATAGAGTGTATATATATATAAAAGATGCTGAAAAGCAAGATGTTCCAACATTTTTGACGGACAGTGGCGCCCAGAGCAGCAGCTGCTGGTTTTCCGGTGACGTGTTCCTCCTCTGTGAGATGAATTCATGCCGTTCTGCTGCTCTGCTGTTTGTTTGTCCTGTGAAGCTCACACCTCCAGCTCCGAGCCGCGTGCAGCGCATGCACCTGAGCTGTCGCGTGACAAGAGCAGCAGCTAATACGGCACTTCGCCTGTGACATGGCTGAGTGTGAGTGTCAGGCTGGAGCTGAAGGCTTTTTCCTGCCTCTCCTGCCTCTGTCATTATCCGTGTCTCTCAGGCTCGTCAGGCCAGGCAGTGACAGCTAACAGTGTGTTTGCTGGGTTTTTTTCGCTTCTACTGTTTTTCTGTGAAAGCATTGCTGGTGCTGCATAAAGCCCCAGTCACAGTAGACTTTTATGAAAGCAAATTTACATTTGATTCAGTAGAATTGAAGATTCAGGCTCAATTTTAAGTTCTTAGGCAGAACCAGTTTGAAGGGAGATTCCAGCACTTTTTGAAAACGTCTGTATGATTATGCTTAAGATGTAAACAAAGCCATTCAGAGCGCTTTGGTGTGAAACGCTCCATTCTAGAGAAATTTAAAGAGTCAGGCTTATTCACAGCGGCGGTGATAGGAACCAGACATCCACCTCCAAAGGCTCCCTGACAGAAAGCTATTATATGAATTGATTATCATTGTGCTGCCTGGTGTTTTAGACGTTGCAGCAAAATAGTTCCTAAAAAAACGTATTTTTTTCCAATTTTTCACGATTTTTCCATCATCAACATTCCATTTGAACTCAGAAGACTCGTGTAGGTTCCCTGGTGGTTTGGAAAGTAAATAAAATGTCTACATTTGTGTTGTAGTCATGGTGACGCCTGGTTCCCATCACCACCACGCTGAATCACTCTGTTTACATTTCTGTGATTGACTGTTGGCAAAATTTTAAGCATGAAACCAGAATGAATAAAAGTAAATGGAGCTAAACGGTTGGAACACAAACATGTCCTTTAATTTTGGAAAGTAGAAAATTATGTAAAACGGAATAAAAACATACCAGAATCTTTATATTTTTCTTTATTATTGAAGATCTTGCTTTTCAGCATGTTTTAAATATAAATAACGCTGTTCTCATATCTCTAAATCGGTAACTTCACAGGAGAAGGTACAAACCTACTTTGCTTTTAATGTAAGTCAATGGAACCAGACGTCTTTCCAAGTCATTTTGGCCCATTTCTTTTGCTCCATTCTTCATCAAATTTACACAGAATGTAATGTGTGGTGGTTATTTATGGTTCTTTATGGTCGCCAAATTTCCTCATAAAATAAAATATCATCACAGTAAGCTGAACTAGAGAGTGAAGCCGTGCAAAGTGCTGCAGCACATAGCCAAGCAGCTAACCTAGCAAAAATGACTAAACATTGCTAAACTTCAGCACTTCTTTCATTCTGTAGGGTCTGTTCTGCTACACGAAGCCCTTCAGGGGTCGGCGTAGCCAACACAGCGGGGCTACTGGTCGACAATGCAAATTTCACTCAATGTGAAGCTTCACCAGAGAATTTGTTGTCGAGAAGATGCTCATCAGCTGTGTTTATAGGGGTGGAATTTTTTCTCATTTGTAAATTTAAAGTAAATTCCTGGCTACTGAGTTGCATTTCTACTACAGTTCTTATATAAAAACTACTATATTTCAGTTTTTTGGCTTATCAGTTTAAGTGTACAGGAGAACAACAGCTGCATCGCTGGAAGCATGTGGTGCATTTGGCTATGCAGATACTATACAGCTCTTATTTCACTGTTATTTACTGACAATATGGTTAAATAACTAGTTACCGGTAATTTACTGTAATTCTCACGGTGCTAAGGTGTATCTGCACTGCGTTCTGCTACATCTTTGTTATCTGCGTTCTTTGCTACTGTTTGTTTTTCCCGTGTTTAACTCGAGGTGACCTGAGCCGCAGTGCTGTGGTCTGACTGCAGCTTAGCTTAAGACGGAAGCTCACCTTAACGCGCGTAACATGTTTTACTGCAGGCTAAGTGTTTCTTCCCTGACGTCGAGACGTTGGCAGATAAATCAGCGACACTTATCACATCAAGCCCTCAGTGCAGCAATTTGCCCTCATCGAGCGTCGAGTGCGTTCTGTTTACTTTTGAGAGCGATTTCTTCAGAGAGAACCGTTAATCTTAGCGCCTCCTAATGTCTCCTCGTCTTTATGGCGGTTTAAAAAGGCTCATTAGGAGTAAATCACTCTGCAGGACTCAGACTGCTC
>NC_051229.1:4122488-4289988 GCF_015220715.1 Pygocentrus nattereri
AGGTTGCTTTAGGTGGTTCTCTGTAGAACCTTCTTGAACAGGGTTCTATATACACACCTCCTATTAAAAGCTTGACGTCATAAGTTCTGTACAGAACCCTACACAACACATTCTCCGTTAACCTGAAAAATACAATGAGGTTAATGGGGGAATGTGGTGTATGTGGTTCTGTGTAGCACCGAAAAGGGTTCTTGTATTGTTACAAGCTTGACGTCGTCACCTCAGAAACCTTTTTTGGTGCCATACAGAACCATTCTCGAAACGTTTCTATGTAGAGTCATATACAGCACATTCTCCATCAATCTTCAAGGGCTCTTCAGTAAAGATAGTGGTTCTGTATGGTTCTGCATAGAACCTTTTAATCATGCGAAGGGTTCTTTGAGTGTTTATGGTTCCATACAGAGCCTTTTCCTTCACTATCATTTTTAAGAGTGTAGAAGGGAAAACGTCCTTAACTGTTAATGGACGTTAATGGAGTAATAATAAAATATAACAGTAATAATTATTTATTCTATTTTTGGGCTTTTTCTGTTGATCCATTCATCATCACACTGTAAACGGCAGCTGGTATGGTTTGCCTGCTGGCATTTAAACCTCTCTATATTAAAGCTTGTTAAGCTCTTACTTGTAGATTCGGGTGACCGAAGCCACTGTGTGCTTATTAAACCCTCCACTCTCACTGCAGCTGTGCCAGGTAGCGACTACATCAACGCCAACTACATCGACGGCTATCGCAAGCAGAACGCTTACATCGCCACCCAGGGCCCACTGCCCGAGACGCTGAGTGACTTCTGGAGGATGGTGTGGGAGCAGAGGACCAGCACCATCGTTATGATGACCAGACTGGAGGAGAAGTCAAGAGTGAGTCTGCTGTTTTAGTTGTTAATGATGCTCGAGTACTGTTTAAGTGTATTTTCAGCCGTTAGCTATTACAGTAAATTAGACTTGGGTACATTAACTTTTAAGTGGAAGCCTATTTGTGCTGTTTAGGGAAAAAAAGGCAATGTAATGTCATAATAATGAGACGTTTTTCCATAATAATGAACTACTGTCTCATAGTTTTGAATTAGTTTCTCATAATTATGGCTTAAAATCTCATAATAATGAGACGTTTTTCCATAATAATGAACTACTGTCTCATAGTTTTGAAATAGTGTCTCATAATTATGGCTTAAAATCCCATAATAATGAGACGTTTTTCCATAATAATGAATTACTGTCTCATAGTTTTGAATTAGTGTCTCATAATTATGGCTTAAAATCCCATAATAATGAGACGTTTTTCCATAATAATGAACTACTGTCTCATAGTTTTGAATTAGTGTCTCATAATTATGGCTTAAAATCCCATAATAATGAGAATTCATTAAATCAGAAATTTCAGATAGTAAGTCATAATTATGAGATAGTAAGTTATTATTATCAGATACTCAGTTGTCAGAAAGTCAAAATTATGAGAAACATTCTCCATATCCTGAGATCTCATTATTATGAGTTAGCAAGTCATAATTATGATTCATGAGATAAGAAGTCACAATTATGAGATATTGCCTTAATGTTATGAGATAGTAAGTCATTATAACAAGATAGCAAGTGATAATTGTGAGATACCAAGTCAAAGTTATGAGAAACATTCTCCATATCATGTGATCTCATTATTATGCCTTAATAAGTCCACTACGATACTTTCTTATTGTTATGACTTTGTTATGAAGCTAGAAACCACCATTTAGCTGATGGGATTTGCTCAGTGCTGTTTGATGACTATTCATTTTCATTCATTGTTAGCAGCATTAGCATTTTCCATGAAACTGTTCCTTTAAAAATAGCTCCAAAAGAAATGCATCATTTCACACGGCGTGCGAATAAATTATAAAACGCTGCCGTTTTCTGTTCAGGCTGCCTGCCCAGTAGCACATGTAGCACAAGTACAGTAAAAACACAGTTTTTCATGGGTGCTACATCATAATGGTTCATGACTGTCCTCCACTCCGCCTAAAAGCCTGTTGGAAAAATGTCAGTAAGAAACTTCGAGTTGTGCGAGGCTGGTCTCGCCTCGCTCTCCGTGTTTGCCCTCTCCCACACGCGCTGCTGTACGGAGGCAGGTCAGACACCAGCGGATGGCCCGTCCTCCTCACCTCCGAAATGTCACGCCTGCCAACCGGCGGCTGCAGTTCCTCAGCCTGAGGAAATTGCGCTCTCAGACTGAGATGATGGACAGAAGGTCAGATTGGAGATAAAGGAACATGGAGCAGAGGAAGACGGTGGAGTGAAAGGAGCATGTCTATTGAGTCAGCAGCGGCGAGGCACGAATCGATTGCCTCATATGTAAAATCCTCCACCTGCTCTGTGATTCGACATGCGGCACAGAGCTGTGGATATGTACACGTCTACATACCCCCTGCTGTCAGCACCTTTACAGGGCAGATATCCAACATGTTATTTCATCATTTTCACCTGAAAAATATTTAATCACATTCTTCAATAAGCCCGCCCATTCCTGTGCTACTCTGTGCTTGAACTGGAATGGGAGGGGCTAAACTGCTGCAGGCTGAATGGGAGGGGCTAAACTGCTGTAAACTGAATGGGTGGGCTAAACTGCTGTAGACTGAGTGGGTGGGACTAAACTGCTGTAGACTGAATGGGAGGGGCTAAACTGCTGTAGACTGAATGGGTGGGACTAAACTGCTATAGACTGAATGGGAGGGGCTAAACTTCTGCAGGCTGAATGGGTGGGACTAAGCTGCTGTAGACTGAATGGGAGGGGCTAAACTGCTGTGGGCTGAATGGGTGGGAGTAAACTGCTGTAGACTGAGTGGGTGGGGCTAAACTGCTGTAGACTGAGTGGGTGGGACAAAACTGCTATAGACTGAATGGGATGGGCTAAACTGCTGTAGACTGAATGGGTGGGACTAAACTGCTATAGACTGAATGGGAGGGGCTAAACTTCTGCAGGCTGAATGGGTGGGACTAAGCTGCTGTAGACTGAATGGGAGGGGCTAAACTGCTGTGGGCTGAATGGGTGGGAGTAAACTGCTGTAGACTGAATGGGTGGGGCTAAACTGCTGTAGACTGAGTGGGTGGGACAAAACTGCTATAGACTGAATGGGACGGGCTAAACTGCTGTGGGCTGAATGGGTGGGAGTGAACTGCTGTAGACTGAGTGGGTGGGGCTAAACTGCTTTAGACAGAGTGGGTAGGGCTGTACTATGATGGGCTGATTGGGGGGGCTAAATTGCTGTAGGCTGAATGCAAGGTCATACATGAAATTGTTCATGGCTGTGACATCACAACCATGATGAATCCACAAGAAGCTGTTTCTTCAGCTTAGTTCCCGCATATGATCTGGTCACATTCAGTTTGTCCTTTTCTAATAGTTTCATTTGAAATTCTAATGTGTAGGTCAGACTGTGCTCTTCTTAACCAGCACTGCTCTCCTCTCTTTAAAACTGGCCTCTATCAGCTCCGCTCCGGATTCAGAGACGTTTTCGTCCTTGTGAGTTATGAGGCCAGGTGGTGTCCCCTTCTGTTTCAATAGGCTGTCCTGGAAGACACATTGAGAGGTTTCAGAAATGCAGTAATAGGTTGTATTTTAAACAATAGATTTAAATACTGGACATTTGTGCTTTAAGTGGTTTATGACAGGCGTTTTTTAAATGTACTTTATTCAGATAGTTTCTCTCTGACCCCTCCCCTCTCTAAACAGGTGAAGTGTGACCAGTACTGGCCTGTTCGAGGCACAGAGACTTACGGGATGATCCAGGTGACCATGTTGGACACGGTCGAGCTGGCCACGTACAGCGTGCGCACTTTTGCGCTTTATAAGGTAAAAACCCACTGACCTCTTTTTTTTGTATTTTTGTTAAAGTGTCTGCAGAAATAGCTTGAAAATGTGAAGGTTCACAGCCAAAAAATGGAAATATGTGTGTAAGTATGAGCTGTAGGGCTCTCAATACTTCGTTTTCTAGTATTGTGTTTAAGAAATAGAGCAAAATAAGTGTGTTTTGTCATTTACAAGCATGTCGCTATTGTAAGAAGAAAACTTCATATCTTCAACATGTTAACTTTACAGGAGAAGGAAAAAACACACTTTACTTTTAATGCAAGTCAATGGAACCAGAGTTTTTTCCACGTCATTTTTGGCCGTTTCCCTTGGTCCATTTGTCATGAAATTTAAAGACAATATAAAAGACAACAGGTACTTTCAAACTATGTCAGAAACTGAAAAACGATAAAAATTGAGATGTAAGGTTTTCTTCCAACAGCAGCGATAAGTAGTGTATATACTAAATAAAATAGATCTATTAAATGTACTTAAATCTCACAGAACTCACTTTGTTCTGTTTATATTTTCTTTGATCTTTATTTCATGATACAGCTGTATGCCAGCGATTGTGTGATTATTCAGTTGTCTTTTAGTGCAGGTTAAGCTTCATTGTTTAATTGAGGCCTAATCTGCACTAAACCTTGTTATTTCTCCCAGTTATTTTCAATCTGTGGTCAACGTGCTGCTATTAAACGTCCTGAATTCACTTTGATCCATTTTTCTGGAGCAGAACGGCTCCAGTGAGAAGCGCGAGGTCAGGCAGTTCCAGTTCATGGCCTGGCCGGACCACGGAGTGCCTGAATATCCGACCCCCATCCTGGCCTTCCTGCGCAGGGTGAAAGCCTGTAACCCTCCGGACGCCGGGCCCATGGTGGTGCACTGCAGGTGAGCTGAAAACACACCGCAGCTCAGCGCTGACCTTTTCAGCACGTCAGCTCACGTTATTCAGACGCCGGCTGGTCCGGCAGGCTCTCACCACAACAAGCGCTACTTTAAAATGATCGAGGCAGATCCGGCCGCCAAGCCAGCCCGTGACTGCGGTGCGCCTGAGCTGGACCGTCAGTGAGATAACCTTTCCCGTCTCGGATGTTTAACCCCCTAAGCTTCTCTGTGTGTCCACAGCTTAAGGCTTAACAGTAGATAATGGCCTGAAAAACAGTGGAACATTTGTAATAATAGGATTGTAGCTGCGCGTTTTGAGAAATGAAGTGAAATGTCATCGTCCAGATTTTTGTTTCTGTTTGTTTTTCGTTTCTTAACCTTTAATTTCACCAAGCAAATAATTAAGAACATGCACTCAAAAGACGAAATAAACAACAATAAACAATCACACCACAAAATAATCGTTTAAATAAATAAATAATGCTGTTTTTCAACTTTCCGTAGGACGTTTTTAATAACAAAGTGTTTCACTCGTGTTACACGTGATGATGGCCCATTTTTTGCCATCATGCCGTTAGTTGCTAAGTAACGGCGTCACTCCAAGCTACTGGGACTACGTTTATCTTGGCGGAACGAAATTGCCAAAAAGTGGAAAAACAGATCTGAAATGATGTTTCACAGAATCTCGTGTCTCCGAAATGTTAACTTTACAGGAGAAGGTAAAAACCTACTTCACTTTTAATGTAAGTCAATGGAACCGGAGTTTTTTTCACGTAAATTTAGGCCGTTTCTTTTGGTCCATTCATCATCAAATTTACAGGCATTGTAAAGAGCAACAGGCGCTTTCAAATCATGTCAAAAACTGAAAAACGGCAAAAATGGAGATACGAGGCTTTGTTCCAATAGCAGCGATATAAAAGCGATAGAGCAGTTAAGACGGTGGGGTGTAACGTCACAGCCGTGATCTTATTCACTCTATCACACTCATTAACCGAACATTAGCCAGTGTAATTGGCTCAGTTGTCCTTGAACCCTTTTTCATCCCCCCCCCCCAGTGCTGGAGTGGGTCGGACCGGCTGCCTCATCGTCATCGATGCCATGCTGGAGCGCATGAAGCACGAGAAGTCTGTGGACATCTACGGTCACGTGACCTGCATGCGTGCTCAGAGGAACTACATGGTGCAGACGGAGGATCAGTACGTGTTTATTCACGAAGCCCTGCTGGAGGCGGCCACCTGCGGAAACACAGAGGTACCGGCCCGAAACCTGTACGCCCACATCCAAAAGCTCGGCCAGCCGCCGCCCGGAGAGACCGTCACCGCCATGGAGCTGGAGTTCAAGGTGACTCAGCCCACCCACACACTCATCCTCAACAGTGCAGTTCACATGAGGAATGGGCAGCGTCCTGCCTTCAGCTAAAGCAGCAACTCCGTAGAGTAGTGAAGACAACAAAACAAGGGCAAGTGGGGTCACATGAATAAACAACAGAACTGGCAACACCCGTTTTCATAATGAAAACAAAATTATTAGAGTTATTATTAGTAGTAGCAGTACAGGTGTTGTTTAATAGTGTTTTATTAAGAGTGGTGAAGACAAAGGGCAGGTGGCCAAATAAATAAACATAAATAAACAACCCTGGTTTTAACCCCTTAAGATCCCAGGCTTATTACATACTAAGGCTTTTTATTCAGTGATTACTGGTTGAGCTGTTCTTGGATCATAGAAGTGTGCAGTAAAACTCTAAAACATGCCCATTTAAAGGGGTTAAAAATGAAACCACAATTATTATTGTTGTTATTATGCATAGTATTATTCAAGTACTGTCATATAGTATATTATTATAAATCCTAATTTTTGTTTATATAGCACCTTTCACAGACCCAAGGTAGTTGTTTCAGACCATGGATGGCATGACGTTTATCGCTCAGTGGTCCACAATACAGAATGCTTATGTTCAAAGGGGAATCCCACCAGTTTTTCAAATTTTCTATATAATGCATGTAGGCTGTGTTTACATCCCCGCTGGTGACGTCCTGTAGTTCATGGCCATGACTTAATCATCTCAATCGGCTTAGTAAGGAGTGGGAATGAGTTCACGGCTTACTAAGTCGTGGCCACGCATTAGGATCTCCTTCCCACTCGTGGCCTCGACTTAATCACCTCATTCCCACGCCTTACTAAGTCGTGGCCACACATTGATTTTATCTATGCAGGATGTCACCAGCGGGGCTCCGCTGAATACACTCCGATTATAGACTGAGGTGTTCGTGCTCACATTGCTCAAAAATCGGATGAACATCTTTCACCTCGTTCAACCAAACAGAAACTGTATTCCGAACAATCGGACTACTCTATTCCGAGGGGCTAGTCGCATTATTAACGGATTATCAGGCTGTGTGTAAACGTGGCTACTGAGACGTAAACAAAGGTGTAAAAAAACTTTCCAAACCAGGGATTTACTGTTTTTCTATTTATCTACAAAAACACAGATGAGCTTTCTAAGATTTTCTGTGGAATGTCGATGATGGTAAAATAGTGGAAAACCTGGGAAAAAAACGTTTTCTTTGTGGACTGTTTTGCCTCAGAACCACCATGAAAGCAAAATCTTCTTAAAACTATCGTAAAACAGCGTCTGAGACATTCGGCAGTGCGTTCATAACCGTCGTCTTTAATGTCTACAAGGGAGCCTTTAACACCGAAGCACTCTGAATGACTTTGTTTACACTTTAGAAATGAAATTATGAAAAATCATTTTATTTATTTAAAACCATTTGTCACTGTGGAATTAGACCTCCGCATTTAACCCATCTGTGCAGTGAAACACCCACATGCATGCACTCTAGTGAGCACAGACACTAGGGGGCAGTGAGCACACTTGCCCGGAGCGGTGGGCAGCCCTATCCACGGCGCCCAGGGAGCAATTGGGGGGGTTGGGTGTCTTGCTCAAGGGCACTTCAGTCATGGACTGTCAGCCGAGGGGATCGAACCGGCAACCTTCCGGTCCCTAACCTCCAGCCCACGACTGCCCCTCATGAATCAGATTCTCCACGTTCGATGTGCTGCTAGAGTTTGATCTCAGATGTGCTTACAAACAAAACGATGTATTCTCCTTCGTACAAAACGCATAAGGCCTCCTAATATTTCCAGTCTGGTGCTCTAGAACCCTTTTGCCTTCTGCTACGTTTGTAATATAAACATAGCATCGTGATGGCAGCAATATCAACATATATTAGTAGATGTATCATAACGGGTGATGATAAATGATCTGTATTGAAATGGAGGATTATCTGTGGCGGTGTAAAAGCAGCATTTGGTGCGGCAGCAGTGTGCGCGTAGCCGTTTCCACTCCACTCTCTCCTCCTGTCCATCTGTGCTCTCTCACTGCCAGTCACGCCTCCACTTGCTGGCCAGCCTGCTTCAGCCAGCAGCCCACACTACTACAGCACACGTCCAGATTAACTCTCATTCACTCCGCCTTACAAGCTACAGCACGCTTCCATCACCGTTCACACCCTGTCATCATCCTGCCTTCCTGTCAAACAGAGCTGCCCCTGTAATGCAGAGCAAGTCGAACTCCGCTGCCCCCTTTAGTCCACAGGCTCAGGTTTTCTGAGTGATATATTGTCTATAGCAGTTCATCAGCATTGGACAACAATATCGCTTCTTTAGATTGAAAGATAACAAAACTGGAATGCATCCTGCTTTTAGGGCTTCCTGCCTCTTTTGGAAGAACTATTCAAGTCAAACCGAAGTTTATTGACATAGCGCTTTTTACAGCAGGCGTTGTCGCAAAGTGGCTTTACAGAAAGGTCCAGGTCCCAGCCCCCTTGAGCGTCACCAGTGGTGACAGTGGCAAGGAAAAACTTCTTAAGAGGAAGCAGAAGAAACCTTGAGAGGAACCAAGACTCAGAAGGGGAACCCACCCTCCTCTTGTTGACACCGGATAGAAAACAATAACACAAAATGAACAGAGGATAAGGTTTGACCATTATGACCATTGACCATTAGTATAAAATGTTAAAAATGGAGAAAAGGGGAAAAAACAGCCGGTCATTGGACAGATTACACAATGAGGACTGTTAGAGTAACACTGAGAAACAGACCTGAGAGAAACACTGTTAACAGTGAAAACCAGTAACCACTGTTAGAGGCGAATCGCAGAGAACCGTGAACGTCAGCGACCGTTAGAGGCTTGTAGTGATGATCTGTTAGTATGAATATGAGAGAAGCTCAGTGTGTTATGAGGCAGGTGAAACAATGTCGGGGATTAAATAGTTCAAGCCTGGGCAGCGTTGTACAGCAGGAAGCTCTGTGGTGGTCAAACTGGTCCAGAAGGCTGGCGAGCAGTGAACACCTGATATTCATGATACAAAATACATGTATGTCCAGAAATATCCAGTCACACCGTCAAATAACTGATTTCAGCTTCTAAGCACTCACAGCTTGAAAAGCGTTGATCAGTACACTTCATGTGGAGCAGCCACATGAACCTAAAGTCGCCATGCCAAGCTCGGGCTAGATGGGCATAAAGCCCCCCAGCATTGGGCTGTGGAGCATTGGAGCAATGGAGCTCCATCCAATACCTTTGGGATGAGTTGGAATGATCCAGAACTGACCATCCCAGATTAAGATTAAGATTAAGTGACCCTTATTAGTCCCACAACAAGGAAGTTTCACCTCCGCATTTAACCCATCCGTGCAGTGAAACACCACATACACACTAGTGAACACACACACTAGGTGGCAGTGAGCACGCTTGACCGGAGCGGTGGACAGCCGTATCCGCAGCGCCCGGGGAGCAGTTGGGGGTTAGGTGCCTTGCTAAAGGGCACCTCAGTCACGTACTGTCAGTTCTGGGGATCGAGCCAGCGATCTTCCAGTCACAGGGCCGATTCCCTGACCTCCAGCCCACGACTGCTCCAAATCAGTACCTGACCTTATTAATACTCCATCAAATCCTCACAGCAATGTTCCAACATCTAGTGTAAATCCTTCCCAGAAGAGTAGAGGCAGCAAATGGAGACGAACTCCCTTAATATCTGAAGCATGTCTGCAAACTATTGGAAACTAATGTAATAATATATACATATATATTTTCTGTAAATGTGGTTCCTGTGTGGTTAATGATGGTGTGCAAGGTTCCCTTTAATTTAATGTAAAAGTATCACCTGACACTGTGATATATTTGGAAATGATCATATAAGATGTTGTCAGTATTGTCCAGGACTAATTGTTGGCCCTGTCTTCGCAGAGACTGGCCAACTCCAAAGCCCACACTTCGCGCTTCATCAGCGCCAACCTGCCCTGCAACAAGTTCAAGAATCGCCTGGTTAACATCATGCCTTTCGAGTCCTCGCGTGTGTGCCTGCAGCCCATTCGGGGCGTGGAGGGGTCCGACTACATCAATGCCAGCTGCATCGATGGCTACAGGTAACATCTCACTGACTGCGTGTGTTTTTCAGATGTGAAGCACCTCATGGATCTGGCTTTAACTCGCAGTGTTTTCACTCTCAAAATCCAGTATATTGCTGATGTCTTCACCACTAGTGTTGAGGCTTTCGCCCTTTAAGCTTTATTGTATTTTATTAGTGATGCCCAACAACTCCTTCGTGTCTGGATCAGGTACAAAAGACAATTGCGTGACGTTTTTCTCCCGAAAGAGCTTCAAACTCTTGCTTTGGAGTTGGAGCATCCACACGTACTGTTTTTGCTGTGTCTCTGAAGCAGTTTGTCACCTGCATCAAGAGCAGAAGTAGTTTGTTTGTAGATATGTGATCTTGTAAGATCTTGTATTACATTTATTTGGATGGGAATAAACTGAGGGTTAAGTTTCTAAATCGGTCCAGCTCCTCCTAAAAGTAGGGACGATGGTGAGCTCTTCAACACTGGCTGTGTTTACAATGCAAAGATCTTCTCCAATCCGATTCAGACTGAGGTGTTTATGCTCACTATATTCAGCAGTCTTATGGAAAATCTTCGTTTACATGCTCACTACAAGTAATCCGATCCAAAATGTCAGAGTTAGATGAGCAGCAGTGAGCGGTGCTTGTTTTTAGCTGCTTTAAAATGACGTCAGACTCGAGAAAACGTCCTTCACATGTCCTTATTTAAGAAGGCCGAGAGGAAGACGTCGTGTTCTGAGACACATAAGCTGGACGTCCGTCCCACCGCCGTCTATTAAAGATCAGAGCATGAACTTCGTCTCCTCTGCAGACCAGTTCTCACTATGACGCGACTTTCCGATAGGGAATGTAATCGGATACAGGCGTTTACACGGAAATTATTCTTCTATTTGACGGAGTATTTACAGGATTACCCGCCTCGTTCAATTGGATAGAAATTTTATTCCAAATGGCCTCAATCAGACTAGACGGTTCCGATTGAGGTATATACATGGACGTATTCTATTCCGATTGGGTTATTAGTCGGATTATTAACAGATTATTAGCCTGCATGTAAACCTGGCTACTATTTGACAGACAACAAGCCTTTCATTAGCACAAGGCTGTAAAGCGTGGCTGAAAACAGCTGCTTTAGAGGAGAAGATTGCAGGATAGATGGATGGATAGACAGACAGATCACTTTATTAATCCCAAGGGGAAAGTCTTCTATTACAACAGCAAAGTACAGTAAAGAGCAAATCAGGAGCAAAAGTATGAACGCTATTTACAGAAGAAGTAAAGATAAATAATAAAATACAACAATAAAAATATAATGTACAGTACAAAAATAAGTATAAGGATAGCGTTTCTCTAGCTCTCTTGTTATCGTTTGTACTCTGGATGTTAAAACGCCATGGATTAAAGGACTTGGGGTGGGTTTTAGAGGGGGCGTACCCTTGTTAGCATTGGATTTTGCTACAGTCCAGCAGCAAAAGTTAGTTGTACCTAGACATGTACTCTCATTATGAGTCTTCCCACACGAGTTCTCACTCGCCCAAAGTTCGTAAAAAAACAATGCATCTTGGCCTCATAATCATGAACTAGTTTCCCCAATAATGTGTCCGTTTCTGTTCATGAGCCCATTAATTACAACGGAAGGGTGCAGGGAAATCTGGTGCCGCGTCAAAAAGGAGCTTCACTCACTCACATTCAGAAATCTGAAGGTCTTCCACCAGGGGGAGCACTCAGATAGCTTTAGTGTGAGTCATTACTGGAGAAGAAACTGCATGAACCCACACCAGCAGGATTTCACAAATGCATGTATGTTTGCAGTCCCAGATTCCATGTGTGTGAAGTAAAAGGCCTGAAACGACACTAAACACACTCTTTATAACCGTGGGCTTCTTCCAAAGCTGCTGTTGCGGTACGAGAACTGATTACTGATATGGGAAACCTTCAGTCGATTGGAGTGAACATACTTCCACTGGGCTGTGTAGATGACCACAGGCAAGAATTGGCACCAGAGGTGCTGTGGAAGAGTGGAGCTTCATTTCAATCACACTGCGGTGGTTGTTTGTTTGTCCTTGCTTTGCTGGGGCTGGAGTGCCCTCAATGTCAGGGGCTGGAATAGCCTGAGTTTTCTAAAGCTTGAAGGACCTTTTGAGCCGCAGGACGGCCTCCTGGTTGAAGGAAATGCAAAATAAAAAAAGCAGCACGTCCACCTGTGTTGTTTTTTATTTATTTATTTATTTATTTGCTTGTTTACTTGCTTATTTTAATCGGAAAAAAGCAACAAATGATGTTCTCTGCAGCCGTGATCACAGCAATTTTTCTCAACAATGAGCAGAAAGAATGTTGTTCCCTCCCATGAGTCCTTGAACGTGTCGTTGTGCTTATTTGTGGGTGAGCACTAAAGGAAATCTGAGACGGAGCAAAACAAGCCAGTCTTGTTGCTATAAGGCTCTTAGGCACGAAATGTCATCGAGCGTAAGAAGCCGCCGGCTGGAGGTTTGACACCGGGACCCCCGTCTCTATCGAATTAAACCTTAATGATGTGCTCCACAGAGACCCACTCAGTGTGTAAATATGTGTAATTGCGATGATTCCCAGTGCGGCAGGTGCCTTAATGAAGTGTTTTCGAAATGTTCCGCCTGCACCAGAGTCACTATTCATTTCCCCGGCCAAGCCGAGGCTGCTAGACCCTCAAACCCACCTGACGAACATCTGTCAAACAGTTCACAAAGCGCTTCCTACTTAGGCCAAGTTTGAAGCAGCAGTTTGGCCAAAAATCTAATTAAGGACCCCACCCATCCCCCCATCCCCCCATCCCCTTAAACCAAATATAGTCAGTCAACCAAAACATGTTTGTGTTTTTAATTATGAGGCTAATGGAAATTGTTCTATAAAGAACCGCGAACATTCAAAGAACACTGCACTATCAAAGGACTCTTGAGATTGAAGGAGAATGTGCTGTAGATGGTTCTATGTAGAACCTTTTTGAAAAGGGTTATAATAGAACCCTTTTCAAAAAGGTCCTATATAGAACCATCCACAGCACATTCTCCATATATTTCAAGAGCCCTTTCAAGATGCCGAGAACCCTTAAATTCCTTCTTCAAGCGCTCTTTAGCAAGGAAACCGTTCTACATAGAACCATGAACACTCAGAGAACCCTCTGCATGATTAAACGGGTCATTTACTGTAGTGTAAACATCATGAAAAGGGCTCTTGAGATTGATGGAGAATGTGCTATCGATTTTTTGCTGTAGAACCCTTTTTGAAAAGGGTTCTATATGGCACCAAAAAGGGTTCTGTTATTACAAGCTATATCGAAGCCTGTTCTGAAAGTATTTAGAACCATCTACAGCACATACTCCATCAATCTGAATAAGCATTTCACCCATTTAATCCAGCAAAGGGTTCTTTGAGTGTTCTACATAGAGCCATTTCCTTTGCCATAGGCTGGAGGTCAGGGAGCTGACCCTGTGACCGGAAGGTCGCCGGTTCGATCCCCAGTGCCGACGGTCCATGACTGAGGTGTCTTTGAGCAAGACACCTCACCCCCAGTCGCTTCCCGGGTGCTGTGGCTGCCCATGGCTCCGGGCAAGTGTGCTCACTGCCCCTAGTGTGTGTGTGTGTGTGTGTGTGTGTACGCTCACTAGTGTGTATGTGGTGTTTCGCTTCACAGAAAGGTGAAATTTCCCTGTTTGTGCGATTAAAAAGTGTCGCTTAATGCATTAAAGAACCCTTGAAGAAGGGATTAAAGGGTTCTCTGCATCATGAAAGGGCTCTGGAGCTCTGGAGAGTGTGCTGTGGATGGTTCTATGTAGAACCTTTTTGAAAAGAGCGTGTTTTAAGATTATGACAGCAAGATTAACGGGTTTAAAAAGTCATATTAGTGCTAGTAAACATGAAGGCTACTGTAGATGCTCGTGCACTTGTGCATTGTACCGTCAGGTGAGGGGAACGAAAGCATAAATGCTGTTCAAACTCAATTCATAAGCGAGTAAATCAGCGCCCGTTCTGCTGTGGAACCCTCTCCGGGGTAGAAACGTGTAATGTAACGAGTGTTATTTGACTTAAACCGGATCATTTCCCAGCAGATCTTTTAATTAAGCCATCATTGTGCTGGCTGCTGGCTGCGCGGTGCTGTGAGCGGAGTGGACGGCTGTGAGAAAGGCACTGTGCCCCTGACATGTGTTTTCCGTGCTGTCGAGAGAGGCGCGAGCGCGCTCTCGCGCTCTGTAATGAGCCTCTGAGTGGCAGGGGAGGCAGGAGGGTCCGTTCCTCCCCTCTCTTCCCTTTTCTCTTCTCGCTCCTTCTTGTCTCTCCTCCTTTCTTCTACCCTCTTCTTTGCCATTTCTTTATTTGTCGGAACAAGACCCTGAGCAGACTTTAATCTCCAGCTTCCACGTTATTGCTTCGCCCGCAGCACCTTCATTAGTTGCTAACCCGTGGCTTTGAGTGTGAGAGAGAGAGAGAGGGAGGGAGAGAGAGAGACGGACATGGAGAGACTGAAAAACGTGAGCTTGCGCTTTGCTTTCTCCGTACTGTGGCACATTGCTGCCACCTAGTGGTGCCACTGATATTTGTATTCTTTGTTATTCTGCTGTATTTATTTGTATGTATTTAATTGAGCATGTTGACTTTTCTCTATATGTTCTTTGCTGCTTTCTAAAGCAGGGGACTCAAACTCAGCTACTAAAAGGGCTGTATTAAAAAATCTCAACACATCCGTGGATGTTTTCGTTTCATTTTTAATTAACTTCACTATAAACCGAACTGACTTGTTTATTCAGAATACGCAAAAACTTACACCGATCAGGCCGAACGTTCTGACCACCTCCTCGTTTCTACACTCACTGTCCACTTTATCAGCTCCACTTACTGTATAGCTGGTCTCTGTAGTTCTACAGTTACAGACTGTAGTCCATCTGTTTCTCTGATACTCTGTTACCCTGTTCTTCAGTGGTCAGGACCCCCATGGACCCTCACAGAGCAGGTGCTGTTTGGGTGGTGTCTCATTCTCAGTACTGCAGTAACACTGACGTGGTGGTGGTGGTGTGTTAGTGTGTGTTGTGCTGGTATGAGTGGATCAGACACAGCAGTGCTGCTGGAGTTTTTAAAAGTGTCACTGGTTGGTGGACTATTCCCAACCAAACAGCACCTGCTCTGTGAGGGTCCATGGGGGTCCTGAGCACTGAAGAACAGGGTAACAGAGTATCAGAGAAACAGATGGACTACAGTCTGTAACTGTAGAACTACAGAGTGCAGCTATACAGTAAGTGGAGCTGATGAAGTGGACAGCGAGTGACTAAATCATTAGTAGTTACCTTGTTGTTGTGTATGTTGTTCACATATAACTACACAGTTATTAGAGACACTTAATATAACGTGGGGCCAACAACGTCAACAAATCCTGCTGTTCATATCAAGGAGGACACTTTGATAAATCTGCAGCTGAGTGTTGAAGATTAATGTACCCAAAGCATTTGCTGAGAGCTGATTGGTAGTGAGCTAAACCTCTACAGGGCTTTTGATCTTTCTTACTTGTGAAGTAGCAAAGACAATCAAACATTAAGATTTGAGCAGAAGTCAGGGCGGCCCTAGAAATGGAACTAGTAGTGTGTGTGAAAGGCGGTGAATCTGAATGCAGTTTCTTCTGTGTGTTCACAGGCAGCAGAAAGCCTACATCGCCACCCAGGGACCTCTAGCCGAGACCACCGAGGACTTCTGGAGGATGCTGTGGGAGCACAACTCCACTATTGTAGTGATGCTAACCAAACTCAGAGAGATGGGACGGGTAAGAGAGCATCTGCCCCTTTAACCGGTGACAGTGTTAATATTAATAATGTTTATTCATGTAGGACTTTATGTCAAATATCTATAAGAAAAATGTGACACTGGGAGGCTGCGGTCCTGGAGGGCCGTGGTCCTGGAGGGCCGTGGTCAGCACAGTTTGGTGATTCCCCTTCTCTAACACACTGGTTATTCACAGAGAATCTGAGTGAGGCGTACTCGACTAGAAAAACCACTAATGTGCATCCAAACCCCATAATACCATTTATAAATATTACATCACTATTAGCAACGCCTTCATCAGTACAGCATATATAGTTGGGATGTACAGTATCCATATTGTAGTATCTGTAGAGTAGTATGGTATCTGGCTTATAGGACAGTACAGTACAGTATCTATAGTACAGTATGGAACAGTTTAGTATGTGTAGTGTAGTAGAATATCGGTGGTATAGAATACTAGAAATTACTTTAGTAGGATTCAGACTAATTATTAAAAATACCCTAAATACACAAATGTAACTGGAAGACAAAAAGTAGTTGAATATCATAATAAACTTGACGATGTTGCTGCATATGTAAAATATATATATATATATATATAATTTTAATCATTTATAGAGTGCTTTTCAAAAAATACAAGAAATTACACAAGATAAAAGTAACCAAATAAAATAGAATTACAAAAAACAGTACAAGCTTTTCTTATATTCATTTATTTTTTTTAATAGTGAGGCTTTTGATTTGGCCGACAATTTGTACCTGCTTATTGAACGTTTTTATATTGGGTTATAATCAGTCAGAATGTTCCAGAGCCAGTGTGGGCGAATTTTTTGCCCCTCTGAAATCACCGAACTGTGCCGGACTGCAGCCCTTCCAGTAATGGAGTTGGATTCCCATGTTTTAATAGCAGTTGTGTTGGTAATGCAGTGTAAGCTAATACCCCCCCCTTCCCTTTTCCCTGCAGGAGAAGTGCCATCAGTACTGGCCTGCCGAGCGCTCTGCACGCTATCAGTACTTTGTGGTGGATCCCATGGCTGAGTACAACATGCCTCAGTACATCCTGAGGGAGTTCAAAGTCACGGACGCCAGGGTGCGTAGACTAAACAGCACTGCTGAAGCTTCATCTGTGTGCCTTCCTCATCGTCTCAGGGTGCCTAGAGGCTGACGCTGAGTCAGAGACACAGCTCCTTTAGTTAACTTCAGTGAGACCGGAGAACGTCCCTGTATGGAGCGAACAGACTTCCTATCATGCGCTGAAAAATTTCAAACTATTTCGGCTTTCGCTGCTGATGTTACGGTACATCAAAGAGCGGAAAAGTGGAGAAGCAAAGGTAGAAGAGAATCTTAATGAGAGCTCAAGATGGAGAACAGTGTAAAAGGTGCTGTGTGTATATTTTATACAGGTGTTTTCTGGCGTCTCTACAGACACTGGCTTGTCAGGCTGTTTAGCGTCGACGGATTTAGAGAACCGGTTAACTGTAGCTCACTCGGTCTTTTGAACACCCTCTAGTTTCAGTCTTACACGCATTATCTCATTCTTTAGTATGTCGTCTCATTCTTTTATACATTTTTTGGTCTATTTCACTTTTTCTTTAGTACATCGTTAAATTCTTTCATGCATCGGAAAATTTACTACACTGTTCTGTTCTTTTATACACTTTATTCTTTCATGCATCTCATTTCTTAAACGCCTCATCTGTTCTTTTGTACGTTGTCTTTTTGTTTGTATGTCATCTTTCTTTCCTGCATTGTCTCATTCTTCACTCACAGTCCTTCTAAATGCTGTCTTTATTTCATGTATCATCTCATTTTCCTGCGTACATTCCTTCATATATCGTCTCGTTCTTTCGTACATCGTCTCGTTCTTTCATACGTCGTCTAATTCTTTCGTACATCATCTCATTCTTTCATACGTCGTCTAATTCTTTCGTACATCGTCTCGTTCTTTCATACGTCGTGTAATTCTTTCGTACATCATCTCATTCTTTCATACGTCGTCTAATTCTTTCGTACATCATCTCATTCTTTCATACGTCGTCTAATTCTTTCGTACATCGTCTCGTTCTTTCATACGTCGTGTATTTCTTTCGTACATCATCTCATTCTTTCATACGTCGTCTAATTCTTTCATACATCATCTCATTCTTTCATACGTCGTCTAATTCTTTCGTACATCATCTCATTCTTTCATACGTCGTCTAATTCATGCGTACATCATCTCATTCTTTCATATGTCGTCTAATTCTTTCGTACATCATCTCATTCTTTCATATGTCGTCTAATTCTTTCGTACATCATCTCATTCTTTCATACGTCGTCTAATTCTTTCGTACATCATCTCATTCTTTCATACGTCATTTCATTCTTTCGTACATCATCTCATTCTTTCATACGTCGTCTAATTCATGCGTACATCATCTCATTCTTTCATATGTCGTCTAATTCTTTCGTACATCATCTCATTCTTTCATACGTCGTCTAATTCTTTCGTACATCATCTCATTCTTTCATACATCATTTCATTCTTTCGTACATCATCTCATTCTTTCATATGTCGTCTAATTCTTTCGTACATCATCTCATTCTTTCATACGTCGTCTAATTCATTTGTACATCATCTCATTCTTTCATACGTCGTCTAATTCTTTCGTACATCATCTCATTCTTTCATACGTCATTTCATTCTTTCGTACATCATCTCATTCTTTCATACATCATCTCATATTTTCGAACATCATGTCATTCTTTCATACGTCGTCTCTTTCTTTCGAACATCGTCTCATTCTTTCATATATCATCTCATTCTTTCGTACATTGTCTCATTTTCCTGCCTACATTCCTTTGTATATTGTCTTGTTCTTTCATACATCATCTCATTCTTTCATACGTCGTCTAATTCTTTCATGCATCATCTCATACTTTCATACATCGTCTCATTTTCCTGCCTACGTTCCTTCATGTATCATCTCGTTGTTTCATACAGCAGCCCTCAGCCATTCTCCACTGCTGTCAGAAACAATCAGAGGGTTGTTCTGTGCGTTTCTCGTAATGCAGCGTGTAAACGTTGCGTGTGAACGTGTGTTTGTGTGTGAGGTGGCTGAGCTTTCTCTTCCCCTCCCCCTCCCCCATCCCCTGAGGCGTGAGCTCTGGAGCTTGCTGCCTGCTGCCCTGGACTTCAGTGCTTTCTGTAGGCTATAAATAGGGCCACAGTAATGAAAACGCTGCGAGCTCAGTGCAACACGCACGCACGCTTCAACCTCAACACATGTTCATACAGCAACCGTATGGAAAGCAGACTCCCTCGGTGTCCCTCACTGATGGGGAGGGGTCCAGCTGCTGTGCGCCCCCCTCGGTTTCTCTCTGTAACCTTGATACATGTGGCAACAACATTAGCCGAAATAAAACAAACCTTTATTTATAGCACTTTTCCTACAGACTTTGCCGTGCAAGGTGCTCCATACTTTAAAGAACAATACTAAGCAGATAAGAACAATAAATGTTAATAACAATAAAAAGTATGCAATTTATTACGAAATGAAACAATACAGCAGCGAAGCAGCGAAAAATCTATACAGAAAAAAAATAAGGTAGAAAAGGTTACAAAAGGATGTCTCACTCTCTCTGTCTATGGCTGTGTTCCCATTCCCAGGCTGAAGTGGCACAAATCCAATTTTTTGCCCTAATGTGATTCCGATGTTTTCAGGACTGTGTGGACGCGCAAATCTGATCTTTTCAAATCCACTTTCATATCCGATTCGTGGCCAACGTGACTCTCAGATCGGAATTCATGTGCTTTTTTTTCCATTATGCGTGCGCCGTCATTCAGCGTTACCATGGCGACAGCGCCGAACAGACGTTAAAGCCTGTAAACGGTGGAAAAGCAGCTCATCTCACCTTTTCCTCCTTCGTCTGGCTCCAATAACGAAGCTGAGAGCTGATCAGAGTTAATGATCTTCTCAGCGAAGCTCGTTCTGCTCGTTAGTTTGTGCTGATGATGCGGTGATTCAGTCACGTGACGTTACTGAGTAGGAGGAGCTCATGAGGGTCAGTTCAGGCCGGTTCATCACATTAATGACAGATTTGAGTCACTGAGCTAAACGAGTCTGAACCTTTGAGTCAGAGAGATTGGATTTGAGCAGTGAGCAGTGACTTGTAACATGAACGTAGCTTATCTTCTCTCTCTCTCTCTCTCTATATCTGTCTCCTATAGGATGGCCAGTCACGAACAATACGCCAGTTCCAGTTCACCGATTGGCCGGAGCAAGGAGTGCCAAAGACTGGCGAGGGATTCATCGATTTCATTGGCCAAGTGCACAAAACCAAGGAGCAGTTCGGGCAGGATGGACCAATCACTGTGCACTGCAGGTACGATGAAGAGATTCCTCAGGTAGACAGGTGGAGGTAACACTGGTCGACAGGGGACACTGACAGTTCAGATTACTCTGTGTGGTGAAAAAACATTACTATATACAGGTGAATACATAAAGTCTTGCAATATAAAATGGATTTTTTTTAGTGCATGACAACGTAGGCTTGTCAGAAATCTAGAATCCAAAACGTTGGAACAACAGTGGTCGTTCAGAATCACACGTGAAGCACTTTGAAATGTTTTTTATGTATGAAATATGCTGTAGTAACTAAACGTGCCTTCTTGCTGCTCCTCAGTGCTGGTGTGGGCAGGACTGGAGTGTTCATCACTCTCAGCATCGTGCTGGAGAGGATGAGATACGAGGGAGTCGTGGATCTGTTCCAGACAGTAAAGACGCTGCGCACACAGCGACCTGCCATGGTGCAGACTGAGGTACCATCTACACACAGTGCCGTTAAAATTTAATCACAGGCTCCTAAAAATAAAGGGTTCTTTGGAGTGACGCCACAGAAGAACCGCTTTTATAGGGCTAACCTTTATACACGGCGTACAGTCGTATTCCCTTTGAAATGCCACAGGTCTACAGCCGTTAGTCCACAAAGTCAAAGGTGCTATCATAGTTATCGTGGCAGATGCACTGCAGGAAGCGTAGGGGGCGATACGGCTTCTACTGTTTCATTTAAAAAGCTCTATAATGTTCATATGATCCACACAGTCGCTCTGACAGACTGTAATACACTACAGGAAGCGTAGGGGGCGATACGGCTTCTACTGTTTCATTTAAAAAGCTCTATAATGTTCATATGATCCACACAGTCGCACTGACAGACTGTAATACACTACAGGAAGCGTAGGGGGCGATACGGCTTCTACTGTTTCGTTTAAAAAGCTCTATAATGTTCATATGATCCACACAGTCGCTCTGACAGACTGTAATACACTACAGGAAGCGTAGGGGGCGATACGGCTTCTACTGTTTCATTTAAAAAGCTCTATAATGTTCATATGATCCACACAGTCGCTCTGACAGACTGTAATACACTACAGGAAGCGTAGGGGGCGATACGGCTTCTACTGTTTCATTTAAAAAGCTCTATAATGTTCATATGATCCACACAGTCGCTCTGACAGACTGTAATACACTACAGGAAGCGTAGGGGGCGATACGGCTTCTACTGTTTCATTTAAAAAGCTCTATAATGTTCATATGATCCACACAGTCGCTCTGACAGACTGCAATACACTACAGGAAGCGTAGGGGGCGATACGGCTTCTACTGCTTCATTTAAAAAGCTCTATAATGTTCATATGATCCACACAGTCGCTCTGACAGACTGTAATACACTACAGGAAGCGTAGGGGGCGATACGGCTTCTACTGTTTCATTTAAAAAGCTCTATAATGTTCATATGATCCACACAGTCACTCTGACAGACTGTAATACACTACAGGAAGCGTAGGGGGCGATACGGCTTCTACTGTTTCATTTAAAAAGCTCTATAATGTTCATATGATCCACACAGTCGCTCTGACAGACTGTAATACACTACAGGAAGCGTAGGGGGCGATACGGCTTCTACTGTTTCATTTAAAAAGCTCTATAATGTTCATATGATCCACACAGTCGCTCTGACAGACTGTAATACACTACAGGAAGCGTAGGGGGCGATACGGCTTCTACTGTTTCATTTAAAAAGCTCTATAATGTTCATATGATCCACACAGTCGCTCTGACAGACTGTAATACACTACAGGAAGCGTAGGGGGCGATACGGCTTCTACTGTTTCATTTAAAAAGCTCTATAATGTTCATATGATCCACACAGTCGCTCTGACAGACTGTAATACACTACAGGAAGCGTAGGGGGCGATACGGCTTCTACTGTTTCATTTAAAAAGCTCTATAATGTTCATATGATCCACACAGTCGCTCTGACAGACTGTAATACACTACAGGAAGCGTAGGGGGCGATACGGCTTCTACTGTTTCATTTAAAAAGCTCTATAATGTTCATATGATCCACACAGTCGCTCTGACAGACTGTAATACACTACAGGAAGCGTAGGGGGCGATACGGCTTCTACTGTTTCATTTAAAAAGCTCTATAATGTTCATATGATCCACACAGTCGCTCTGACAGACTGTAATACACTACAGGGAGCGTAGGGGGCGATACGGCTTCTACTGTTTCATTTAAAAAGCTCTATAATGTTCATATGATCCACACAGTCGCACTGACAGACTGTAATACACTACAGGAAGCGTAGGGGGCGATACGGCTTCTACTGTTTCATTTAAAAAGCTCTATAATGTTCATATGATCCACACAGTCGCTCTGACAGACTGTAATACACTACAGGAAGCGTAGGGGGCGATACGGCTTCTACTGTTTCATTTAAAAAGCTCTATAATGTTCATATGATCCACACAGTCGCTCTGACAGACTGTAATACACTACAGGAAGCGTAGGGGGCGATACGGCTTCTACTGTTTCATTTAAAAAGCTCTATAATGTTCATATGATCCACACAGTCACTCTGACAGACTGTAATACACTACAGGAAGCGTAGGGGGCGATACGGCTTCTACTGTTTCATTTAAAAAGCTCTATAATGTTCATATGATCCACACAGTCGCTCTGACAGACTGTAATACACTACAGGAAGCGTAGGGGGCGATACGGCTTCTACTCTTTCATTTAAAAAGCTCTATAATGTTCATATGATCCACACAGTCGCTCTGACAGACTGTAATACACTACAGGAAGCGTAGGGGGCGATACGGCTTCTACTGTTTCATTTAAAAAGCTCTATAATGTTCATATGATCCACACAGTCGCTCTGACAGACTGTAATACACTACAGGAAGCGTAGGGGGCGATACGGCTTCTACTGTTTCATTTAAAAAGCTCTATAATGTTCATATGATCCACACAGTCACTCTGACAGACTGTAATACACTACAGGAAGCGTAGGGGGCGATACGGCTTCTACTGTTTCATTTAAAAAGCTCTATAATGTTCATATGATCCACACAGTCGCTCTGACAGACTGTAATACACTACAGGAAGCGTAGGGGGCGATATGGCTTTGCATAAATTGCAGTTGCTTGTCACTTTCGGGGACTCTGAAGAGAGAGAAACAAAAGGAGGCATAGCAGTAATTATCGCTGTTGGAACAAAACCTTGAACCACCCCCAACTATCCTTACCCAGCCCACCCCCAACAGAGCCATTTTCAAACTCCTACCGTTATGCAAATGATTAAAAAGTGTGAAGTCAAAGACCACTAGACAGTCAGAAGTGTAAATGGCTCTGTTTCTCTATCTCCCCTCAGCAGTCCCCCCTGTTTAATCTCAATAGCCTCCTATAGCCATTCTTTAATCAGCTGGACATCTGGCGTCCCTTTACTAATTCATCTCCAGTTCCCCTTGAAGCACTGTCTGATTTTAGTTGGTACATTTATGTAGAGATATTTTTATATTTATATTTTATATTCATTTATTATATTTGCATATCTGTATTTTTTACTGTCATAAAAATGTACATAATTCTATACAGTTTGTTTTTTATACATGTGAAAATCTCTGCTGTTGGAACAAAACCTCATATCTCCACTTTCAATGTTTTTTTCAGTTTTTGACATACTTTGAACATACCTGTAGTCTTTTATACTGTATATAAACTTCATGATGAATGGGCCAAAAGAAACAGCCCCAAATGGTAAAGTCAGCTTCCATGGACTAATGTTAACAGTAAAGTAGGGTTTTTCCTTCCGCTGAAATTTTCTCATTTTGGAGATACGATGTTTCGTTCTGACAGCAGCCGAATGCCATCTGCCCTTTACATCGTGTAAAGAGTGATTCATAAATCCTTCTTAGCTTTTAAAAGGCTTTTAAAGGGGAAATCCACTGCCTGATGACTGAGACAGTCTTAATGTCTCTTTTACAAAGAGATTTTGGCCTAAAATGTATTTTCAAAATCCATGCAGGGTGGAGGGACCCATGAAGTGCGTCATGAGGCAAAAAAAGTCCCCAAACAAAAAATATTTTTAACATTTTTCCATCATCAATATTCCATATAAACACCCAGAAGTCCTGTGTAGGTTCTCAGGTGGTTCTGGATAGTACAAACAAGGTACAAGTGTAAATGTTCCCTCAAAGCTCCAGTAGTGGCTTTAAGGTCCAACTGTGGAGCTTAAATCAGTTCCTCCAGGTGAAAAGTTGGTATTTGTACCTTTTCATAACCGAATGTTTTAAAACAGAGCAGTAGAGTAAAAGCCTGGAGGCGAGGCGAGGCGGGGGGTGTGGAGTCAGTCCAGCTTAGAACAGATCATCTCAGTGGATTCTGGTTCAGTTATGTTCCCTGACTGAAGGCACTGAGATGGAGCCTTCAGGTAACCAGTGCAGTGACAGTTCAGTAGCTTTATTTCTGCGAGTGTAGGTCAGTGGTCTTCCTTTAATAGGCTTGATAAATATGGACTGTTGAGGTGCTGCCGGCACTAATCCTGCTCTGTTTTTGCTTCTCCTTTATTAGGACCAGTACCAGCTGTGCTACAGGGCAGCGCTGGAATACCTGGGCAGTTTTGACCACTATGCAACGTAACGTAACCACTCCTGGACTCGCAGCCCCCCTGGAACGAAGACTTCAGGAGTGCGGAAAACGCTCCTTCTGAGCCACCGTCCACCCAGCCCAACCTGAACAGAGAGAGCGGCCAGAGGGGCTGAAATACTCCCGCCGGCTGCTCAGCAGTCCATCCTGACTGGCATAAAGAGATTTGCTTTACGGAAAATAATCGTCGACAACTCTCCTCCAGAAGCGACAGCCTCTTTTTTTTCTGAACGAAATCCTCAGCTCACACCACCCTTCCACTCGGTCGAAGGCTACTGGTAGCAAATTTCATTTTTTATCAAGTTATCATATTATTATTATGGCGTTGAGTATATTGTTATTTCTTTTATTTAGACCATTTTTGATTTTAATAATCATTTAACATCTTTTTGTCTTAACGGCCTCTATGGGTCTATATTTTCCACAACTGGTACTGTTTTTTCTCTTTTTTTTCTTTTCTATTTTCTTTTTTTATAGGTTATTTTAGCACAAGGGACATGTATTTTTAACACGTTCCTAGATACTAATACTGGAGAACCACTGTTCTCAGAGCTGCTGTCCGTTTTACTTTATAACATCAGTTTTTTATCATTTCTCTATATTTCCTTTATATGTAATTGGTTTTATTGGTTTATTGGAGCGGGTTAGGCCTGTTAATTTTACAACGAAGCCTTTTTTTTATTTTATTTTTTATTTTTTAGTTAGCCGAATTTACTAAATAAATAACTCGGAGGAAGATTTAGTGATACTGGAAGAAAAGGAAAATGTAACTCGATTAGCCGACAGTGAAATCAGCTGTACAGAAAGGTCATTTCAGTAGAATCTCGACCTTTGGGGGTTGACGCTGGAAGCTGTACAGAAATGACCACTCCCCCAAAAAGATAAAAAAATCTGCTTAATTTCCCTTCAACTGACCCGCTATCCTTTTTTATACAGAAAGATATATATATAGATATATATATATATATATATATACATAAATATGAAGAATTCTAAATACTATGATTCATATAGTATATATACAGCTTCAGCTATACTGTCAGTCATTTTCTCGACAAAAGTAACCATGGATTTTCTTGACATACCAACATAGAGGACAAAAAAACTACGAGACTGCTGTCTGTGAATCTGTATTAATGGTATAAAGTTATATCTACTGTATTATCATCACACCCCAGGGTTTAGGTGTTTTGGGGTGGGACAGCACAAGCTGAACGTTGACGGACTAACGGCAAAAAAAGTTATTCATTTCTACCTTGTGAATGATTAGTGCTGTAGGGGTTCAATCTGTTGTAAACACGGTCTGTTTTCTATTTGTTAATAAGAAAAACTGGAATTCAACTGTTGGGCAGAAAAAAACTTGATGTTAATAAAGTTGAATAATTGTTTTTGCTTTTCTTTTGTACAAAAAAGTCTCGTTTTGTGTTTTTTTTGGGATGTAAGCTACTCTTTTTTGGAAGAATTCACATGTGCCTCTCTTTGGAGCTCAGAAAGTAAAAAGTCTACCCAAAAAAAATGGTGCGATTTATTGTCATTCATATATATATATATATCGCTGTTGTCAGAAGGAAACCTCCAAAATAGTAACTTTACAGGAGAAGGAAAAAACCTATTTTAATTTTAGTGTAAGTCAATGGAACCAGACGTTTTTCCAGGTAATTTGGGGCCATTTCTTTCAGTTCATTCATCATGAAATTTACACACAATGTAAAGAGCAATATATATATATCCATCCATCCATCCATCCATCCATCATCTTCCGCTTGTCCGGGGTTCGGGTCGTGGGGGCAGCATCCTGAGCAATGAGGCCCAGACCTCCCTTTCCCCAGCCACTTCCACTAGCTCCCTGGGAGGGATTCCGAGGCGCTCCCAGGCCAGCTGGGCGATATAGTCACGCCAGTGTATCCTGGGTCTTCCCCGGGGTCTCCTCCCAGGTGGACTCGCCTGTGACACCTCCCAAGGGAGGCGTCCAGGAGGCATCCGAACCAGATGCCCGAACCACCTCAGCTGGCTCCTCTCGACGTGGAGAAGCAGCGGCTCTACTCCGAGTCCCTCCCGGATGACCGAACTTCTCACCCTATCTCTAAGGGAGAGTCCAGACACCCTGTGGAGGAAACTCATTTCGGCCGCTTGGATTCGCGATCTCGTTCTTTCGGTCATTACCCAAAGCTCATGACCATAGGTGGTATATATATATATATATATATATATTAGGGACATAACTTACAGAAAATAAATCTTTACTTATATATATGTGTAGAAATGTCCTGCTCAGATGAAAAAGGGTCAGTGCTTGTCCTTCCTATACACTGCGAAAAAATTCTATCTTAACAAGTGAAATCATCTTAAATGAGGTTAAAATGTCTAATATGTCTTATTTTAAGATAGTTCTAAGCTTACTGTAAGATTATTTAACTTATTTCTAGATGTTTTTACTTGTTTCAAGATTTTTAAATCTTGAAATTTTTTAAATTAAAAATATTAATAAAATACATTTTTAGTTTAACTTAGCATTAACATTTTGGAAAATATGAGTAACGATGCATACTATGACTTTCTGATTATGAAAAAAATAAAAGCATTATTTACACATGAATTATACTGGCAGATGATTTTGCTTATTTTTTAAAAAATGGGCTTGAAACTAGCAAAATGATCTGTCAATATACTGAGATAATTAATATGCAATAAATGCTTGAATTTTTTGTAACCCTTGCGTGGTGTTCAGGTCTGTGGGACCCGTTTTCAGTGTTTACCAAAAGAAAAAAATTATGTGAGTTATTAATATTTCAACCTCTGATTCTTGGCCTTTGCTCAGTTTCTGTGAGGAACATATGTGTGTGTGTGTGTGTGTGTGAAGGTGGACAACATGGACAGGCTGCTGACTGGCTACAGCTGCTAAAGGAGCCCCTTACTTCTGATATTTTAAACATCTGGTATTTTTACAGAAATTGTTTTGGCTTTATTGATTTAAATAAACAATAATGCAGTGGGTCCATCAGACCACTGAGTAGCAACATCAACACCAAGCGAGGGTTAAACATCCACAGGGGTGTGTTCGGGATTCAAGGGTCCGGACAGCAGTGAACTGGCCAGCACTAGATCTGCCCCCTTAAAGAGCCCACTTAAAAACGATGGTTCTTCAAGGAGCTCATTCTGGTGTCATTTTTATCAGGATAAATAAATCAAATAAAGGGAAATTATTTGTCCGCATCTGAAACAGATGGTTCTTCAAGGGCTCTTTATTAAATGCAGTTGTTCTATTTAGAACCATGGGCTCTATGTAGAACTAAAGGGTTCTTTGCATGGTGAAATGGTTCTTCAGATTCATGGGAAATAAGTTGTTTGTGGTTCTATAAAGCACCAAAAAGAATCCTTTAGCTCTTGCAAGCTTGACATCGTAACGATAGCACAGCCCTTTTTTGGTGCTATATAGAACCCTTCTAGCAATCTGAAGAACCATTTCACCATGTAAAGAGCCCTTTAACCATGCAAGGGATTCTGTGAACTATCATGATTCTATATAGAACCATTTTCTTTACTAAAGAACCCTTAAAGAGCCAACCTTTTAAAGAGTGTACTGTATACAAGCTTGCAGAACCTTTTACATGGTTAAAGGGTTCTTTGCATTATGGAATGGCTCTTCAGATTGACAGAGAATGTACTGTAGATAGTTCTATATAGAACTTTGGGGAAAATGGTTCAGATTGCTTTTTCAATGAGGCACAATACAAGCCAGCCAATCAGAACAGAGCTCATTTACATATGTCAGTCTTAAAGGCTCAGTAGGGGAAAAAGAAAAGGTAGAAAATGTATGTATGAATGTAGTCATATACTCTTAAAAATGATGGTTCTTTAACACCCCCATACCATCATTCCTCCTCCACCAAACATTACAGCTGGCCCAGTGCAGTCACGCAGGTAACGTTCTCCTGACATTCGCCAAACCCAGACTCGTCCATCAGACTGACAGATAGAGAAGCTGAATCCTCACTCCACAGAATACGTTTCCACTGCTCCAGAGTCCAGTGGCTGCGCTTTACACCACTCCAGACGACGCTTGGCATTGCGCATTGGGCTTGGGATCTCACACATTTCATGAAGTTCCTTTGCTGATGTTGTTTCCAGAGGCAATTTGAAACTCGTTACTCGTTACGCGATTCAACAGAGGCTCTGTGCTTCAGCACTCTGTGAGTTTGCGTGGTCTACCGCCTCGTGGCTGAGCTGTTGTTGCTCTTAGACGCTTCCATTTAACTATGATAGCACTTACAGTTGTCTAGGGCAGCTCTAGCAGGACGGACATTTCACAGACTGACTTGTGGCAGAGGTGGCATCCTATGACAGCACCATGTTAAACGTCACTGAGCTCTTCAGTGCGACCCTCTACTGCCGTGTTTGTCTATTGAGACTGCAAGACTGTGAGCTTAATGTGATCCACCTGTACATTCTCCTGCAGTCTGCAGTGCTCACAGTGTAAGTATTGGACATTGGTCACTTTCATGCGTGCTAAGCAATGCACAAGCACATTATTCATGACCGTTTATGCATACATTTTGAATAATACAGAAAGGAATATCGATAAAATCACCAAGAAGAAAATCAAGTTACATTATTTAGCCACTGTGTGGAAACAGCCGTATCCAGTGTGTCTGTTGGCATTGTGTTGATTTACAGCCCATCACATATGCGGCAGATTGTAGTTACATTCTCCCATGCCGTTGCCATATGGCAACAGTCATACTTCTATCATTTTATATGAAACCTATAGTGTCAAAACTGAGTTAGTTTGCTCCCACAAATTGTTCATTGCGAGTGCTTCAGAAAAGGACATGAGATGAGAAAAAGTAAACGATTTAAACATAAAGACTTCAGTATTTCAAAAGAATTAAAAAAGGTTTTTATATTGTAGATGAGCGTTGCCATATGGCAACATAATGCAGTAAAGCTTTAACCCAGAGGAAGATTGTAAACATTAATGTTTTGATATATTCCAAAATGTAAATTGTGTGGATAAAATGATCTCTTATGGATTTAGATATTTTTCTTACCCCTTGAAATTTAACACTTTCACAAAATAACTATAAAAAGGCTCTGCTTATATCTCCACGACCCAGAAGAAGAAGCAGCCTAGATGATGTGTGTGTGTGTGTGTGTGTGTGTGTGTGTGTGTGTGTGTGTATGTGTGTGTTGGGGGGGCATTACGTGCAGGCCTGGCACTGTGTGGGTGCTGGGTATGTTTTCTGTTTGTGTGTGTGTGTGTGTGTGTGTGTGTGTGTGTGTGTCTGTGTGTGTATATGTGTGTGTTGGGGGGGCATTACGTGCAGGCCTGGCACTGTGTGGGTGCTGGGTATGTTTTCTGTTTGTGTGTGTGTGTGTGTGTGTGTGTCTGTGTGTGTATATGTGTGTGTTGGGGGGGCATTACGTGCAGGCCTGGCACTGTGTGGGTGCTGGGTATGTTTTCTGTTTGTGTGTGTGTGTGTGTGTGTGTGTGTGAGCGCCTGCCTTTGTTCCTGCAGGTTGATAGTCCACCTGACCTTCATGGGAGGAGTAACGGGCTATATAACCTGCAGTCACTCCCAAGATGTGTCCAGCTCTCACACTGGAAGCGGGGCTGATGCTGTGTGTGCCTCTGGCTCCCTCGCTGCTGCCACCACTGCCTTGTGTTTGTTGTGTGCCATTTTCTTTGTCATTCCTTGTGGAACGTTTCTGATCTGCTGTCTCTAACAGTGCACGTCACATAGCTTATTGTTCTATGCATCCGACCCTACACCAACCTGAGGAGTCCAGCAGGGAAGGTTGAGGCACCTTGTACCTTTGCATCACGTAGTTCTGAGTGTACAGCACCAGGTTAGCGGGCGGGTGCCCCATTTGTACTTGTGTGTGTTAGTTTCAGTAGTTAGGCTGGGCTCTGCTTTCTTTCTTCTTTTGTTTAAACTCTAAACGTTTCGGTTGGATGTTTTGTGAGCATCAACAAATCCACCTCTGGTCTGGTCCCTTCACTTCTCTTGTGTTCCCTTTATGTGTTGCAGCTATTCTTGAAATATTACACCTGCTAACCCGGCGCCTGTGCTGTCTCGCATTCAGAGGTGTAGAGAGAACTGAAAATCCCTGCTCAAGTACAAGGACAGTTACTGTAGTGCGTATGTGGTTCCTGCAATCCAGCTTCAACTTCACATACACGCAGTCCATCTCTACCTCCTTCTGTAAAGGTCTGTTCCTCAAGAGCTGAAGCTGGAACGCAGGAACCACATACACGCAGTCCATCTCTACCTCCTTCTGTGAAGGTCTGTTCCTCAAGAGCTGAAGCTGGAACGCAGGAACCTCATACAATCCATCTCTACCTCCTTCTGTAAAGGTCTGTTCCTCAAGAGCTGAAGCTGGAACGCAGGAACCAGATACACGCAGTCCATCTCTACCTCCTTCTGTAAAGGTCTGTTCCTCAAGAGCTGAAGCTGGAACGCAGGAACCACATACACGCAGTCCATCTCTACCTTCTTCTGTAAAGGCCTGTTCCTCAAGAGCTGAAGCTGGAACGCAGGAACCTCATACAATCCATCTCTACCTCCTTCTGTAAAGGTCTGTTCCTCAAGAGCTGAAGCTGGAACGCAGGAACCAGATACACGCAGTCCATCTCTACCTCCTTCTGTAAAGGTCTGTTCCTCAAGAGCTGAAGCTGGAACGCAGGAACCAGATACACGCAGTCCATCTCTACCTTCTTCTGTAAAGGTCTGTTCCTCAAGAGCTGAAGCTGGAACGCAGGAACCAGATACACGCAGTCCATCTCTACCTCCTTCTGTAAAGGTCTGTTCCTCAAGAGCTGAAGCTGGAACGCAGGAACCTCATACAATCCATCTCTACCTCCTTCTGTAAAGGTCTGTTCCTCAAGAGCTGAAGCTGGAACGCAGGAACCACATACACGCAGTCCATCGCTACCTCCTTCTGTAAAGGCCTGTTCCTCAAGAGCTGAAGCTGGAACGCAGGAACCTCATACAATCCATCTCTACCTCCTTCTGTAAAGGTCTGTTCCTCAAGAGCTGAAGCTGGAACGCAGGAACCAGATACACGCAGTCCATCTCTACCTCCTTCTGTAAAGGTCTGTTCCTCAAGAGCTGAAGCTGGAACGCAGGAACCTCATACAATCCATCTCTACCTCCTTCTGTAAAGGTCTGTTCCTCAAGAGCTGAAGCTGGAACGCAGGAACCAGATACACGCAGTCCATCTCTACCTCCTTATGTAAAGGTCTGTTCCTCAAGAGCTGAAGCTGGAACGCAGGAACCTCATACAATCCATCTCTACCTCCTTCTGTAAAGGTCTGTTCCTCAAGAGCTGAAGCTGGAACGCAGGAACCAGATACACGCAGTCCATCTCTACCTTCTTCTGTAAAGGTCTGTTCCTCAAGAGCTGAAGCTGGAACAGAGGAACCACATACACACAGTCCATCTCTACCTCCTTCTGTAAAGGCCTGTTCCTCAAGAGCTGAAGCTGGAACGCAGGAACCACATACACACAGTCCATCTCTACCTCCTTCTGTAAAGGCCTGTTCCTCAAGAGCTGAAGCTGGAACGCAGGAACCTCATACAATCCATCTCTACCTCCTTCTGTAAAGGTCTGTTCCTCAAGAGCTGAAGCTGGAACGCAGGAACCACATACACGCAGTCCATCTCTACCTCCTTCTGTAAAGGTCTGTTCCTCAAGAGCTGAAGCTGGAACGCAGGAACCAGATACACGCAGTCCATCTCTACCTCCTTCTGTAAAGGTCTGTTCCTCAAGAGCTGAAGCTGGAACGCAGGAACCTCATACAATCCATCTCTACCTCCTTCTGTAAAGGTCTGTTCCTCAAGAGCTGAAGCTGGAACGCAGGAACCAGATACACGCAGTCCATCTCTACCTTCTTCTGTAAAGGTCTGTTCCTCAAGAGCTGAAGCTGGAATGCAGGAACCACATACACGCAGTCCATCGCTACCTCCTTCTGTAAAGGCCTGTTCCTCAAGAGCTGAAGCTGGAACGCAGGAACCTCATACAATCCATCTCTACCTCCTTCTGTAAAGGTCTGTTCCTCAAGAGCTGAAGCTGGAACGCAGGAACCACATACACATAGTCCATCTCTACCTCCTTATATAAAGGCCTGTTCCTCAAGAGCTGAAGCTGGAACAGAGGAACCACATACACACAGTCCATCTCTACCTCCTTCTGTAAAGGCCTGTTCCTCAAGAGCTGAAGCTGGAACAGAGGAACCACATACACACAGTCCATCTCTACCTCCTTCTGTAAAGGCCTGTTCCTCAAGAGCTGAAGCTGGAACGCAGGAACCACATATGCTCCTTCGGTAAGTATTCAGACCTGAAGGAGCTGACAAAGTGATTTTGGAACGTTCTTAACACTAATAAATGACATCTCTGAGGGACTTTTTTGTAAATGGTTCTATGTAGCACAAAAAAACTGTTCTGGTGCAATTATGATGTCAAGCTTGTGTAGAATAGCAGAACCTACCTTTTTGGTGGTATACAGGCACAACACATTCTCCATTAATCTGAAGAACCTTTTCACCATCCAAAGAACCATTTAAGGATAAATTCATTCTTCAGATTATTGGAGAACATGTGTAAGGTTCTTTTAAGAAAAAGTTAAGTGGTTCTATGTAGCACCAAAAAGGGTTCTGCAATTGTGTACGACTTTGACATTGTAACAGTTGTAGGGTGCTTTTTGGTGCTATATAGAACCATATTCAACACATTCTCCACCACTCTGAAGAACCATTTCACCATGTAAAGAACCCTTTAATAATGGTTTTATGTAAAATGCATAGTTCTAAAGAGAACCATTTCCTTCATAAACTTTGATTTTGTTGTTAAATGTTCTACATTATTTATTCTTCATGACTGTTTTCCAGCTTCTCTTTACTCCTTACAGTTAAACAGGCTGGTTTTGTTACAGAGCCTTTAATACTGATAATACACACTCACCGGCCACTTTATTAGGTACAGTTGCTTGTTAACACTAATAGCTGATCAGCCAATCACACGGCCGCAGCTCACTGCATTTAGGCGTGTAGAGGTGGTCAAGACAACCTGCTGAAGTGCAGACCGAGCATCAGAACGGGGAAGAAAGGGGATTTAAGGGACTTTGAACGTGGCGTGGTTGTTGGTGCCAGACGGGCTGGTCTGAGTATTTCAGAAACTGCTGATCTGCTGGGATTTTCACACACAACCATCTCTAGGGTTCACAGAGAACGGTCCGAAAAAGAGGAAATATCCAGTGAGCGGTCAGTTGTGTGGACGAAAATGCCTTGTTGATGTGAGAGGTCAGAGGAGAACGGGCAGACTGGTTCCAGATGATAGAAAGGCAGCAGGAACTCAAATAACCAACCAGAATCTCTGAGGAACGTTTCCAACACCTTGTTGAAAGTGTGTCACGAAGAATTAAGGCAGTTCTGAAGGCAAAAGGGGGTCCAACCTTTTACTAGCACCTAATAAAGTGGCAGCTGAGTGTGTATTGTCACAGATACAGACCCCTAGGAGTCTTGATATCATAGTGTCGTACAGTCTGTATGCGTAGGTGTGTGTGTGTGTATGCGTGTGTGTGTCTGTGTGTAGGTGTGTGTGTGTGTGTGTGTGTGTGTGTGTGTGTGTGTGTGTGTGTGCGTGTGTATGCGTGCGTATGCGTGCGTGTGTGTATGCGTGCGTGTGTGTATGCGTGCGTGTGTGTGTGTGTGTGTGTTACATCAGTGTGAACATCTACATGCCATGCTAATGATACATAACCACTAAGGCTGTGTACGCGGGAGCTGAATGTTTTGCGTGTAGAAATTAATCAATTATATTATATATTTTTAAATGTGGGCCTCAGGTCGCAAAGACAAAATGGCGCCCCCTGTCTGTCACTTGGTGCAGCTCATCTATGGAGCCTAAATAAGCACTGATGAGATAAATGTGAGGGGCGGATACAATTTAGCACATCTTTGGCCTAAACAGCTGTTTTATTCCCACACCTGTGCTTCCAGATGCATAGAAATAGCTGCTGAATCTCTTCAGAACAAGCGTTAAACATGATTAAAGAAACGCAGACTGTGATCTTTTCCCTTAAACACATCTGTCCCACATTTGAATGTGACACAGACCAAATGATCTAAACGAAAGCCTCTAAAGCCAAAACTACTTTCTGCACAACTTATTGTGCATCTTGCACATCTGGACACTTTATTTTGGTTCCAATTTCTGCACGTATTTATTCATTCGGTGGTCATTATACGCCGTTACCTGCGCCTCCTCGTCCAGTCCTTACTGCACTGCGTCTTCATCTCAGGTTATAGATCTGATTACAGACTGTTGTGTTTTTCTGTTTGTTTATCTGCCTGTAGACAGGATCTCTAGATTTAGTCTTCCTGTTATATAGGCATCTATCTATCTATCTATCTATCTATCTATCTATCTATCTATCTATCTATCTATCGGCTTGTCTATCTATCTATCTATCTATCTATCTATCTATCTATCTATCTATCTATCTATCTATCGGCTTGTCTATCTATCTCTATCTATCTATCTATCTATCTATCTATCTATCTATCTATCTATCTATCTATCTATCTATCTATCTGTCTGTCTGTCTGTCGGCTTGTCTATCTATCTATCTATCTATCTATCTATCTATCTGTCTGTCTGTCTGTCTGTCTGTCGGCTTGTCTATCTATCTATCTATCTATCTGTCTATCTGTCTGTCTGTCTGTCTGTCTGTCTGTCTATCTAAATTTAAATATATAACACGTTGAGAACCAAAGTTAACCCAGCAGGCTGTACTGTCTGTCGTTTATACTCAAGGCAGCAAAAAAGTATTTTAAACACATTTTTACTGTTTTTTAAACATTTGAATGTCAGAACTGTCCGGATGTGCATATGCAAATTATTATTCAAATTATTATTTTATTAATTGCAGATTTAAACTATTATTTTGTGTCTTTCAGTACAATCATAATATTTTGATTACTACAAACAACAACAACAACAACAACAATAATAATGCTTACAGTAATACAAACGATAAAATAAATAATATTTTTATTTGCCCGTCGACGCGCATGCGCGCTGCTTCGTTTCCGTTGGTAAAGCGGGCTGAGTGCGCATGCGCGCTGATGGAGGTTCAGGGCTAATCAGTCTGTGTTGACTCGGAGCGTCTCCGCCGACACTGCGGCCCAAACTCCGCGGATTACTCGGGATTATCGGTGCGTACGCTCTGCTTTCTCTTTATATCCCTGCTCGGCGTCCGCGCTGCCGCTTAACCGCGCAGTTTCAGCCCGTTTTAGGGACGGCCTCCGCTAACGTTAGCTAGGCGCCTGTCGGGCCGAGAGGCTAGCGGGCGTTAGCCTCGAGTTGAAGCCGAGCGCTCTCCGCTCGGCGCCTCCGCTCGTTTTCGTGCCGGTAAATTAGTGCGAGTGTCGCTGAGAGTCAGAATGGCTTTAATTCTGCTTCTTTTGTGCGATATTTTCCGAGTTGTCCGATGAGGAAGGCCGAGCTAGTTAGCCTAGCCGTGCTACTTTTAAAGAGACGCTGGTGTTAACCAATCAGCACTGGAGAATCTGCATAAAGGGGCTGGCCTGCGGCAGTGGGCGGGGCATATGTTGTTTATACCGTGCGCAGAGCGTTATTTACATTAATATTTTGCTATTTTGTGAGCGAATATTAATATTAGCACAGTAGTCGAGGTGGCGGCGTCATGGGAAGAAGGATATATTGCTTATATGCGTGATTAGCAGCACATGAACAAGTTTTACCATAAACTTTTACATATAATTTGGTTTATGGTGCGAGTCTGTGCCCCTCAGCCACGTCACACTTCTTTGATAGACGTATATCGCAGTGTTGTGTTATGCTGTAATACTTGCATTATGGCTAATAATATTGAAATGTGCTTAAGATGTCCAGATAATATACGTGTAACGCGAAAAAGCAGATATTCTGAATTAGGAGGTTTCTCTTTCTGTCGTGTAGAAACTCCTGAATGGACCTGAATTTAACCAGTCAAGGCATTAAAGGGCCAGTCTGACCAGTAAACCTGCCTACTTACCATCCACATCACTGGAAAATCTGCATAAAGGGGCGTGTCTACGACAGTAGGCGGGGCATATGTTGTCTATACCGTACGCTGAACGTGATGAACAGTAATAGGCTGTTATTTTATGGGAGAATATAAATAAAAGCACAGTGAAATATACAAGCAGCCCCTGAGCCTGTTGTCCCTGAAGTTGAACAGACGTATTCACATGTGAATTTATGTGCTCAACCTCATCGCGCTACTTTGGTGATGTACACTGCTGTGTTAAGTTTTGTTGCTGTACTCATATCATCTTATCATCATAGTGAAATGGGCTTAGGTCCATTTATCCGTGTAGACTGGAAAAGTAAAACTAGTTTGGCAAATTAGAGTTTTTATTTCTTTGTTTGTTGACATGCTTGGATTTTTGTCATATAACTTCATAGACAGGCATTGAAGAGCCGCTCTAACCAAAATAACAAATGAAACCATCTCTCCGTCTGTTGTAAACATGCCGCTCGCCGAGTCTGAGGAGCAGGATTTACCAGTTTAAAGACCAGGGAAACACCTTCTGGTGATTTATCTGGAAAGTGGCAGGATCTTTTGGGAGACTGTGACTTTATGGTGGATACTTGAGGGCGGAAAATGTTTGTTTTGATTTGTTGTTTTTTAATTTTTTTAAGCTGGCCAATGCAGACGGAAACCTGATAGCTACTGCTAGGAAGTCAGACAGTATGACCGTATTTATGGCTATCATGAGAAATTAGATCACAATATGCTTTTTTTTAAATTTTTTTAATGTATGCATGACACGGTGATGTGGTGGGTAGTGCTGTCACCTCACAGCAAGAAGGGCCTGGGTTCGATTCCCCGCCTGGGCGGCCAGGGTCCTTTGTGTTTCTGCGTGGGTTTCCTCCGGGTTCTCCGGTTTCCTCCCACAGTCCAAAGACATATAATATCTCAAGTGACAGGATATGCTGCAGTTGAATGGTATTATAATGTAATAGAAAACACAATTCGTACACTAATTGATGCACTGACACAATGTGTACCCCTTAAAAGAAAAAAAAAAAAAAAAAAATATATATATAAGGTTATCCTGGATCTCATCAGCGCTTAAACACTGACCCACTGCGTGCTTCATCACAAAGAGAGCATCTTTAGTCCTGTTTAAATGTATTCAGTGCAGCTCAGTGAGTGAAAAGCATGCGTGCTCAAAGTTTTTGAGGGTATCTTATAAATTTCATGGTGCTATTACGTTTTTGCCTGTTCCATCGTTGTCTGTGTTTATCTGCGCCAGCAGCTAGAATTCCTTTATCACCAGTAGTCGTGTGACGCAGGTGCACGTTCGTGCCGAGTGCTGTAGTGAGAGCACGCCGAAGGACGTGAACGTAAAGAGGAAGTGAAACCGTGAGTTCCGCCGAACAGACGAGGCTGATCGGAAGACCATTCAACATGACGTATTTCCAATTACACGTTCCCTTTTAGGCTGGAGTGGCCCTTTAAGAACCGTTTCTTATTTACAGTGGTGGCCCAGCAAGTGCGGAAGCGCTTGTGGCACGGAGGAAACAGGGATTAACAGAAGTCCCGCGTGAAGTCTGACGTACTAACAATAACAAAACGAGACCAAAACGAGTGGGAAGAGGAAACGTGACTTGGCTGAAGAGTTTTAGGCTCGTCATCGTGTTTGACTGTTATTTTGATTGATTTGTTTTTTCTCTCCAGTCAGTTTGCAGATTTATTATGTAAATAAATGTTGTTTTGTGAAGGACCAGTCGGGCAGGATGGCGTCCGATACGCAGAGTTCCGGCTCCAAGGGGATCATGACGTTCCGCCCTACTATGGAGGAGTTCAAGAACTTCAGCAGATACATGGCCTATATAGAGTCTCAGGGTGCTCACAGAGCTGGGCTGGCTAAGGTCAGTGGAGTTCATAATCAGAGTGACCGCTGCAGCTGTGAGAGTAAAGGTGGCGGTTCAGCTGCATTGATTCTCGACGGTTCGAGTCCTTTTGACTCCCTGATCTGCGGCAGAAAACATAGACAAATTATTATTTTTCTAAGAGTGACAAATTGGTGGAATTTGTACATTAAAAGTGGAAGTGTGGAGACAAAAAGAGGCTTGCTCAAGAATAAACGGTCGCGTGTAAAAGTTTTAACACCCCTGGTCAAATTATGTTTTACTGACTGTTAAAGTGAAAATAAGTGAGGTCGTCTTTCTCGTCTGTACTGGTCATCTTTCTCATCTTTACTGGTCATCTTTCTCATCTTTACTGGTCATCTTTCTCATCTTTACTGGTCGTCTTTCTCATCTTTACTGGTCATCTTTCTCATCTGTACTGGTCATCTTTCTCGTCTGTACTGGTCATCTTTCTCATCTTTACTGGTCATCTTTCTCATCTTTACTGGTCGTCTTTCTCATCTTTACTGGTCATCTTTCTCGTCTGTACTGGTCATCTTTCTCATCTTTACTGGTCATCTTTCTCGTCTGTTCTGGTCATCTTTCTCATCTTTACTGGTCATCTTTCTCGTCTGTACTGGTCATCTTTCTCGTCTGTACTGGTCATCTTTCTCGTCTGTACTGGTCATCTTTCTCGTCTTTAATCAAATTTAAAACAAACTTTCTTGATTTTAGAAAATTGCAAGTTTATACTTGTAATTTATGTATTAATATATATTAAAATATTCATTAATATTAATTTGTCTGCTATAAGTTTGAAGTTGTTGTTGTTTTTTATTATTATTATTATTATTATTATAAGAAGAACTGGACTGAAGCCAGAGGATTATATATTTGCCCTTTTGACCCCCTGAAAGGACATTTTAAAAAGAAAAAGGCGAAGGACGTCTATAGGATTTCTGATTTCTCAGTGTGTTAAATTCAGTGAATGAACAGTAACTGTATAAAGATGTGAACTGATGGTCTCTATGGAGGACGTGTTCACTTAATTTCTCTTAGACAGTCAACAAAACTTGGAAATTTGACCAGATTTTTGCACACGACTGTATAAAGTGAATGTTTTATCGAATAACATCGGAAATTTCTTGTTCGCTGATTTTGCAGTTGCAGTATTTTCCACCCCTGGAATTCGTTATCAATTAAAGCATGTAGTCATTTTTGATTATAATATCAATTCTCAAGCATTTACATATTATTAAATATTGAAATCCATAGTTATTTTATTGTTTATTTTACTACTGTACAAGCAGTTCACTGGGTTTCATAATAATTCTGAATGAGCAGCTTTGTAATCGAACACGGGCAGATATTTAGACCCCTTTCGTTTCGTTGTTCATTTCTTCCATCCACAGATCATCCCTCCGAAAGAGTGGAAGCCCAGGCGTTCGTACGATGACATCGATGACCTGTTGATCCCGGCGCCCATTCAGCAGGTTGTGACCGGCCAGTCAGGTCTGTTCACCCAGTACAACATCCAGAAAAAGGCCATGACCGTGAAGGAGTTCCGCAAAACGGCGAACAGTGATAAGTGAGTCTCCTCCTCGTCCAGGAGGCGTCGCTCTGTGGTGGTAACCGTGTGACTGAGCTATAAGCACATGTTCTCTCCCTGCCGTAGGTTCTGCAGCCCTCGGTACGATGACTTTGAAGAGCTGGAAAGGAAATACTGGAAAAATGTGACCTTCAATCCTCCCATCTATGGAGCAGATGTGAACGGCACACTTTATGATCCTGTAAGTGACCTCTGAAACGGGAATTCCACCAGTTTTTCAAATTTCCTACATAATTCAGCGTGCGAGATGTTAGTGATTCAGAGGGTTTGGTGTGAAACGGTTCGGACGTCTTTACAGTGGTGGTGATGGGAACCAGACGTCATCATGACTACAACACAGATATAGACACTTTATTCACTATCCAGAACCACCAGAGAACCCACACGAGTCTTCCGGATTTATATGGAGTGTTGATGATGGTACGGTATGTCTTAAATAATAATTAAGTAATAATAATAAAAAAATAATAAGCTTTCTTTTTGGGCTCTTTTGCCTCACAATGCCCTTCACGTCTCCCTCCACCAAGAATACATTTTAGGCCAAAATCTCTCTGTAAAAGTGTCTTGAAACTGTCTCAGACGTCATTCATAACCACTTCATGTAGGAGCTTTCTGTGAGGGAGCTTTTAGAGGTGGACGTCTGGTTCCTATCACCACCACTTGGTAAGTTTCTCTAGAACAGAGCACTTCACACCAAACCACTCTGAAAGAGTGGGGACCTTTTATTTAAGCAACAAAACTTTGAAAAAAACAATGGATTTCCCCTTTAAAAGCATTTTTAAAATGCGAAGAAGGATTTATGAATCCTTCGTTACACAATGTTAAAGGGCAGATGGCCTGCTTTACTTTAAATGGAAGTCAATGATGGTAAAATAGTGATAAATCTGAAAAAAAAAACATTTTCTTTGATTATTTTGGCCTCAAAACGCCCCGTGTGTGTCCCTTCACCATGAATGATGTTTAAAATCTTAAGTAATAACTTTCTGGGATGTACCTTTTTTGTCGTTCTCCCCGCAGGATGTCGACGAATGGAACGTCGGCCGCTTGCACACCATCCTGGACACGGTGGAGCACGACAGCGGCATCACTATAGAGGGAGTGAACACGCCCTACCTTTATTTCGGCATGTGGAAGACCACGTTCGCCTGGCACACAGAGGACATGGACCTCTACAGCATTAATTACCTTCACTTTGGAGAACCGAAGTCCTGGTAAATCTCATGTTGTTGCTGTTAAAGGGCCCATATTATAGAAAACCTCATTTTCTCCCTTTTTGAAATAAGTGTGGTGCAGTATGTAAACACTGAAGCCTGATAGTCCGTTAAGAATCTAATAGATCAGTTCATGTAAACACTTCAGTCTGAATAGTCGTCTGATAAAAATATATTTTTTATTTTTTTTTATTATTAAAAAATTATTGAACCATTTTTTTTTTTTTTTTAATTGTTAAAAAATAGTTATTTTTATTTTAAAATATCTCACAGTGTAAAGAACAGCTGCCAAGATGAAAAGAAAAGTAAACATTTTAGTGTTACGCTGTTTTGATATAGCTGCAGTGATGTCCCTGAGTGAAGGTGTTTTGTTTCACTCTGTATTAAGAGCTTCGGTCGGAGGTTTATTAGGAGCTAATCATGCAGTTAATCACTTATAGAGCAGAATGCCAAAGATTCATGATGAAATGATAACTTATTCTTTAATGATCTGCCAGGTATTGCGTGCCTCCAGAGCATGGGAAGAGGTTGGAGCGTCTTGCCAAAGGTAACCTCAGAGAAACGTGTAGCCTCTCTCATACAGAAATCATTTAAAATTGCCCCCTTTTTGACATTTTACCCATTTCTGATGCAGGATTCTTTCCTGGAAGTTCTCAGAACTGTGAAGCTTTTCTGAGGCACAAGATGACTCTCATATCTCCGTCCATCCTGAAGAAGTACGGCATCCCGTTTGAAAAGGTACGCCGTACACGGGTTTCATCCGTTTTCAGCCCGTTTGAACCCTGTTCGCACCTTTTGGCACCACATGATCCACAGCATGTCGTGATGTCGCCCGCTTGTGTTTCAGATCACCCAGGAGGCCGGAGAGTTTATGATTACGTTTCCGTACGGCTACCATGCTGGCTTTAATCACGGCTTTAACTGTGCTGAATCTACCAACTTCGCCACTCAGCGATGGATAGACTACGGAAAGCAAGCCATTCTGGTGAGAGCCTGTCTGTTTGACCCAGTCTGGCCCAGTCTGGCCCAGTCTGACCCATTTCACCCCACCACTTTGCACATTCACGTCTAGGGGTAGGGTGTCCTGATTCTTTTTGAGATAGAGGGGTGGGGTGAAGTATAATGGGATTGTGGGTGAGGCACACTCCAAGGCCCAGTCCCATTTCTTATTTTTACCCCTCCTCCTTGTTTTTCGAGTGTCACCTTGCCCCTCGGAATGGAGTCACAACGGGTAGTGGTTGAAATCTTCCATACGAAACGGGACCCTCAAATAAAAAATAAGCTAAATATCCCGTTCCACCTTAAATAGGCCAGCAGTAGCGACGCCTGAGGCGCCAGAATGTTACTGCTGCTCCATTTAAGGTGGAATGGGAAAATTCGAACGAGAATCTGGAGAATATCCGAATTCAGCTTCATATCACTGAAGAATTAGGGGGGTGATAATAAATAATGGCCCCCCTCTTTGAAGGCGTATGATCCCTAAATGTAATTATGCCGTTTGAAGGGATGCTACTGGCTGCTGTCAGTTGACTGCTTGAAGTAAACAGTTAAAATTAAGGCAGTTTACAATTTTTTTTATTGGGACTAAAAACACAAGTTAAATAAATAAATAAATAAATACAGATTCACTGACACTTGGGATGCTAATGCACCAAAACCAATGTGCCACTGTGGGGTGAAGCTGTTCAATATCTTTGGTCATCTGAAGACGAAACATAGGCTATTCATGAACACCGAGCTTGCCTACCAGTCCATCTAACAGGCTGTGGCTCAGTCTGAGCTGTTGATCAATAATAATAATAATAATAATAATAATAAAACATCGTTCACAAACCCAAAAACACTTTACAACGAGCAGCAAAGGCCAAAAACAAAAAACACAAAACAAGCAAACCCTTTAAACTCTTGTTTAAACGGTTTGGGAGCCTCCAGGTCAAGCGGACCAATAGAACTGTAACTCTATAGGAGACCAACTGTCAATATGCAGTTACTGCTTCAGTGACCGTGACAAGCGGATTCAAACAGACCAAGACCGAATCCCACTGATTTCTACCCCATACCTTGTTTTGAAGTGTCTCCTTGCCCCATGGACCCGAGTTACAGGGTAGTGGTTGAGATCTTCCCTCTGAAATGAGACCCTCAAATTAACAGAGCATCACTTCATTAACAGCTACTAGCGCCGCTCTGTGGGCGACCCTGCCCGTCTGCAGGGACAGCAGAGGAGGGGAAAGTTCAGCTCCTCGCTGCTGGGCTTTAGTCACATTAAGGCTCTAAAGACATGCTATTATAATTTTAATCACCGTATGAATTGTAAAATAGAGGGTTTCAGTGGTTAGAAAATAGTGGAGAGTATTATTATTAGTTTTAAATTTTTAAAGGACTCATAGCATTTAAAAAACAAATTTCTCTCACTTTTTTCCCTTAAAAAGTGTTTGATGTAGTGTGCAAATATCATATTACACAGTTTCAAGGCGTGTTATTCACTCTCCAGTCCGATCAGTCCATCAAACGAGATCACGTTGCAAAAACAGCCCGTTTTAAATTCAATTTTCTGTGATGTCACAAGAACTTATTTACATGCATTACATGCTGTTGTTTAGTTGGCTCAGTTTTTATTGTTTTTATTACCCAGTCGTCAAAGTAACTGATAACTGATATAATCAATAGGCCTAATTCTCTGCCTTTGATCTAATTCTTTTCCGCTGAGTTTGTTGTATAAACGCCTGGTTGCAGTGTTCGTGTCGGAAAGACATGGTGAAGATCTCCATGGACGTGTTTGTGAGGAAGTACCAGCCTGAGCGCTACGAGCTGTGGCTGGCGGGAAAGGACAATGTGCCCATTGACCACTCCAAGCCCACTCCCGAGGCGGCCGAGTTTATGGGTGGAAAGGGAGGAGACTTCGGCCGGCAGGAGCCGAGCACGGGGGTCCACAGCAGCGAAGGACAGAAGAAAAGGTTGAAAACGAACTGTTTTTATTTAAATGTATAAGTTTATTGATTCTTCTGTGCTCGTCGGTATTCATTTGCTTCTTTAGTTACTCTGTTAAAACTTTGATCTATGTTGTTTTGGATCAGTGTGGCCAAACAGAGGATCGGTACGAAGAGGCATCGCGTGTGCTTAGAAGTTCCAGAGGACGTCCTTCCTCCAGATGAAGAGGCCAGCTACGGCAAGAAGGGTCGACTGTCACCCAGAGAAGAGTGCTGCAGAGAAGACTCAGGTAAGTTGATGTGGCTTAAACTGGCCTTACTGTCCATCACTTGGCTGAGGCCATGATTTAAACACGGGTCCATGCGTCAGAGCAAGAACGCTGATCTGATATCAGGTCTCGTCTGTTCACAAGGCAAAGTTTGATCCCAGATCAACGTTCTTCCTCTGACAACCTTGATAAATATGGGCCAGTGTTGACAAGAATATTTGGGATGCACAGTGGTTATGGGATCATATTGGTATCAGCACATCATTGCTTAAAGTTATCAGTGCGACAGATCTTAAGATTTGACTGATACTTCAAACGCATATAGCAGATTGTTTGGACAAAAACTTTTGCTGTTCATATTACATCAGTTTGTAACCCTACAGCCTTAAAAGTGATGTATTTCTATTCCAGCTTGATGTCGTTCTTATTTGTACGTTTTATAAATGTTTACATATCGGGATGTACATGAAAAATATGGCTGTGGTCCCATAATTCAGCTGTTAACTTGGTCGAAGTGGTAACTGAAGCGAAAAATGATTTCCACGACATGGGCTAGAAAGCCAGAACAGTGTATTTAAAGTTTTGTGGAGGTTATTTAGCTTCAGCATGTGCCGTGTTTTCTTTCTTCTTTTCCCTCACACCACCTTTCGCCTTCTGCACGCAGCCATAAATGGTCCACTGGGCTTATGTAACAGATTAACATCTGTTAATCACTTCCAATGTCCAGTCTGAACTAATGTATATCATTGTAAGTATCCTGTAGATCAGGGGTGTCTTACTCAGCTCCTGAAATGGCCACATAAATCTCAACAATCCGTGGTCCAGAGAACCGAACTGACTATTGTTTGTTCAAAATACGCGAAAACGTCGACGGTAAACTATAGGCACTTTAGTAGACCTTGAAATATTACGTTAATGTGTGTGTGTGTGTGTGTGTGTGTGTGTGTGTGTGTGTGTGTGGGTGGATCCCTGGTGTCCTTTCTTTGCTCAAGTTCATTAATGCTTGGGCTCTGAGCTCCTGGCTTGAAGTTAAGTGTTTATATTGGCTGAACTGCCGTGAGTTTGGTGGAACTGTGTAGAATTGTGCAGAATTGAGGTGGAACCACTGTCCCATAGATTGTTGTTGGGGTAAGAGAGTCGGAGCACACATTATGTAGCAGTGCATGCTGGGGACTGTAGTGCAGTGCACTGTGAAACTCGTATTAATAGTAAATTAAAATACCTTCGCGGGCCAGATTGGATTGTGTTGCGGGCCTAATCTGGCCCGCGGGCCTTGTGTTTGACATATGGGCTGTAGATTTATCTTACATGTGGTGGGTATGTATTTAGTGATGCGCGTTGGCAGTATAATGTACTCACTGTTTGCATCTTGCGTTGTATGATATAATCGTTATCGTAATATTGGTGTTTGCAGTACTGAAGGTTGGTAGTGGCCCAGTATACTGGCCTGCATTATAGTATCATGAAGGACAATCTGTAATTATGTCATACTAAAGATTAACCGATCTACACTATTGATTCACCAGTGCATTTTAACGTATTCCAAGGCGTATCGCGGTTGCAGGTGTAGTATTTTCTTTATAGCATGCACCGCTGTTGTCCTGTTACTCGAGCACTCGTTTCAGCTAGACAAAGGCTTGTAATATCCACGTGTGCTCAACCAGTAGTCGTTCAGATTGTGATTCAGATGCATCTAAATGCATTCCTTTCCATTTCAGACTCCACTGAGCAGCCATCTGTGAAGATGCCAGACAGCAGCCGGTGCCTCGCGCTCGGAGAGCGTGCCCAGAGCGCAAGCTGCGTTAAAGACGACGACACCTCTGTAACCTCAACCCTCTCCTCAGTCTGTCTGCAGCCTCTCAGGAAAAACCACCTCTCCATAGCGACGGTGCCGGCAGCCCCACACTGCCTGTCCGCCCTGCCCTGGACCTCCTCCAAACCAGGTGTGGCCAGTTTACTCTTCCATAGGACTTTAAGTCCATCAGATGCTTTGCAGGTCCACAGTTACGCAGCGAGGACGACCATCTGTAAGCCTCAAGCTCCGATCACAGAGGACAGTTTGAAGTTTGACCTGGAGCCGGACGCCAAACCAGACCTGAAGCCCATTGTAGAGACACCAGCATCGGACACGGAAGAGGTTAGCAGCCCAAATGAAGCTTAAAGCAATAAAAATTTACACACCTTTTCTGTTCAGCTCAATATAGTTCAACAGACAGGACATGTTTGGTGTCTGAAGTTTGCTGCTTTAGTTTCACACTGGAGCTACAGCTCGTCAAGCTCCAGTCCTTACGGGCCAGAACGCTGCCAACTTCAGCTCACGGCCTCATTAAACACACCTGATTCAGCTCATCAGCTGATTAGCAAGGCCTTCATGAAGTGAATTCAGAGTGTTAGATGAGGGTGAACGCTGATCTCTGCAGCACTTTGGCCTGGAAGGTCCCCAGTTTGACAGGCCTGAGCTACAAGGTAAATGCAGCTGACAAGTAGTGGAGGCTTACGGCCATAACAGACAAATGAGGTGTGCTTGCCTCAAACCACGTGGGGTTATTAAGTAATCCATAACAGGACAGAAGTTCTGCCTGGATCTGAGATGAGAGAAGTTCAAGTTTAAGTAATGATTTACAAAACTTGAAAGTCCGTATAGATGAAAGCAAATTTCCAACCTGGCCTTTCACGTGTTTCATACTGATGCTACCAGTGAGCTATTCTTTATTCTTTATGCGGATCCCCATCAGCTTCCGCAGAGTCTTCCTGGGGTCAAACGTCTTTAAAACCAGCCGTTATCATAATCAAAAACAAAACCGAGATGAGCAAAGCTTAAAAATAAGTCATATACTCAACCAATAAAACCATAACCAGTAAAATAATGGGTTTGTGGTTTTATTTATTTATTTATTTATTTATTTATTTATTGTTTGTGCACAAAGACTGAGAACCTACCTATTAAGGGGAATTTTGGGAATTCTGGAATTCAGTTTATTTATTTATTAATTGTTGTTGTTGTTATTATTATTATTATTATTATTATTATTATTATTATTATTATTATTATTATTATTTTTGCATAATTCAGTGTCATTCAGAGTGGTTTGGTGTGAAGTGGTTTGGTGTGAAGTGGATGATTGTAGTGACTCTCACAGACTCTTACAGTGGTGGTGATGGGAACCAGGGGTCGCCATGCCTAAAATTATTTATAGGCTCCTGAATTTAGTCCATACTTTTGTCCAAAATTCAGGCATCAGTGTAATTTGAGGCAGGTTCGTTTTGATTCACGGGTACTGATAACATCATGCTTACTGCAGCTGCTTCAGCTTGTATTGTGGCTCCGCTGCAGAACTCATGAAGATTTAAAATGAAATGAAACTTTAGGCACCAAACATGTCTCGGTTGAAAATGCGACACTTGTTGAGCTTTTTATTACTTTATAAGGCTAAAACTGTTTGCTTCTGTCGCTTAAAGTACGTTTACCTAAATATTTAAATTTTATCATCACGCTTTGATATGAAACCTAACGAAACAGTGAGTGTGTTTACATGCGCTTAATAATCTGATAACTGCAGAAATCAGGTTTGGGCAGTAATCCGATCAACACTTTTAAATGTACTTGAGTAATCAGTTACTGAAAGTCCAGGTCTACATGAGCCACACGGTAATCAGACTTCTGCTTTGCAACCAGCAAAGTTAGAAGGACGGGTGGCGTAACCGTAACGTAAAACTCGCTCCACTTTACCTGAAAATAGAAGATGAAGAATATTTAAATCCATCATTTCGTCAAGCATGTGTTTGGTCTGTTTTCGCTCCTGCTCAGACTGAGAAATCCAGAAGAAATCAGAGTGAGAGTTCACCGCACTGAGAAATCTGATTACTGAGCTACCATCCAGCCTCTTTATCAGATTTCTTAGTCTTACTCTGATCTAAGAAATCAGAGTGAGCTGTTTACACGACCACTGGAATAATCAGACGACTGCAGAAAGCTGAGGATGATTGGATTATTGACTGCATGTCACTGATTTTACTTGGCAGTGCACAAATCCAGACACATTAACATGCTGTAATGGCCTGACTGTGGCACAACGCATGCCATTTTTTGCTGACTTGCTTTTGATTTGTTTCATTTCTTATTGTTTTCATCAGGAAAGCGAAGCAAAGAAAGAGAACAAGGGCATGAAGAGGAAGCTGCAGCCCATCAGCAAGGTCCCCCCTTTGTCTCCGCTGCTCAAAGACAGTTCCAGTGATGAAGGTTAGCTTTCACCTCCGTTCACTTCTGTGCTGTTGTGCGGTGACTGTTTTCATCCCTCAGTAACCTGTGTGATTATGCAGAGCTGCAGGAGCATCCTGAACTGACTGAGCTGACTGAAGTGGAGGTGGACTCTCAGGAGACGGAGCCCTGGGCCCGAATGCTGGCCCCTCTTTGGCAAGACGGATCGCGTAGCTTCAAGGTTGAGAGGGATTACAATCGCCGCATGGGTCTTCGGCCCCCGTACTGTGCAGTCTGCAGCCTCTTCCATGCGTATGAACAGGTACAGCAGTATTAATTCACCTCTGTCCTCCTCAGATGATGAAGAAACAGTCATGTTAGTGGTCTTTTGCACAAGTAAACTCATTGGAACCATCAGTGTTTCCCAAATGCACTTTATCATATTTTTTTACTTCATTCATTCATATTTCATAAGCTACATTTAAAAGGTGGGTGTCATATGAGGGCTCTAACTATCTTTTTTCCAGTCAAGTAGATGAGTAATGTAATTTTACAGCTTTGTAATAACTCACAATTTGTTTTTCTCCTCAAAATTGACCCATTTTTCCACATATTTGAGCTAGAAGCTGGACTCAGATGGCATCTCTTCAGTGCTATGTAGTATTAAAATAATTTTTATTAAAAAATACAAAGAGCGTTTAAGATTTTTGGCTTTCAGCAGTAAATTGTAAGCATATGGCAATATGTTTATGATCGTAAAACACATTTTCTGTTCATTTGAGGGGAGCTTTTACAAAGAACACCAACAGTTTACATTTATTTCATGCACTTACTGAATAATTTGCCTTAAGATTTGGGCATGTAAATTCAGATGGAAAATGTAAAATATGCCCTGGAGAATAAGGGGTTAATAATAACGTAGAGTGAAATATATCCACAAGTGGCAATTTCGGGGTCCAAGCACTGTTTGCCAAGTAGGCACTAATTAGCCAATGCTTTCTTTTGGTCGATATTCAGTCTTTGTAAACAGGGCAGGTACGTTGAGTTTGATGAGTCAGGCAAAGCAATGTTTCTGTACTGCTAAATTATTGATTGTCAAATACTTATTGCAGCTTCTCACAGACGAGTTTCATGGTGATGGTCATCTCTGTTTGTCTTTGCAGAATGAGCTGAACAGTTTGACCCAGGGCAGCCCTACCAGTGAGGAAAAACTCAAGACAAAGCCGTTAATACCAGAGATGTGCTTCACCGGCAGCTCAGAAGGACAGCTGTCCACTCCTCACCTGGAGCCGGATGGCACCAGTCAGCTGGTCAGCTGCTCCATGTGCAGCGTGCGCGTCCACACCAGTGAGTGCTGGAGCTACTTCACCTATCTAAAGGAGAATTCAACCCATTTTCTCATTTTCTTTTCAGCACAGTTCAGTGTGTGAGATGTAAACAGAGATTTGGAGAGGTTTGGTGTGAAATGGTTCAGATCGCTTTACAGTGGTGGTGATGGGAACCAGGCGTCGCCATGACAACAGATATAGACACTTTATTTACTATCCAGAACCACCAGAGAACCCACACGAGTCTTCTGAGTTTTATATGTGAGTGAGTTGATGATGGAAAACAGCAGAAAATGTCAATAATTTCTGTCCGCAGAGCCACAGTTTCACCACAGCAGTTTCACTTCAGCAGGTTCGAGTCAGTGGCATTCAGCCACTTAGTCGGTTTTAGGCAAATCATCATTTCAGTCGTTTTTTTGTGGGTTCTCCCAAAAATTTGCATCGGGTTAACATTTATATTTTAAGCATTAGGCTAAAACGAGTTTTGGTTTGAACACGTAGAGAGACTCACAGGGTAAATATTACACAGACCACAGCTTGTATGGCCTGGGAAAGCTAAGGGGTTATGTAGACATACAGCTCAGTTAACTTACGTTTTTCCTCAGTGGTAGGGCTGCCCTTACCCTTATTAGCCACTGGTAGCCAGTTAAACCATAAGCCGAAACATGCTATGATACCGTCAGAAACCAAAAGAAACATGTAATGGTTTCCATAGATTTTTTTTCAGCAATGACATGTTCAAAATCGTGGTTGGTGTAGTGGTTAACACCTCTACCTTCTACACTGTAGACTGGGGTTCACTCCCTTGCCTGGACAAGCCCCCTACACTATACCAATAAGACTCCTTGGGCAAGACTCCTAACACCACCATCACCTACTACACTGTAGACTGGGGTTCAATCTCCTGCTTGGACAAGCCCCCTACACTATACCAATAAGAGTCCTTGGGCAAGACTCCCAACACCACCTTCATCTACTACACTGTAGACTGGGGTTCAATCTCCTGCTTGGAAAAGCCCCCTACACTATACCAATAAGAGTCCTTGGGCAAGACTCCCAACACCACCTTCACCTACTACACTGTAGACTGGGGTTCAATCTCCTGCTTGGAAAAGCCCCCTACACTATACCAATAAGAGTCCTTGGGCAAGACTCCCAACACCACCTTCACCTACTACACTGTAGACTGGGGTTCAATCTCCTGCTTGGACAAGCCCCCTACACTATACCAATAAGAGTCCTTGGGCAAGAATCCCAACACCACCTTCACCTACCTGTGTAAAATGATCAAACTGTAAGTCGCTCTGGATAAGAGCGTCAGCCAAATGCCGTAAATGTAAATGTAAAATGTTTTGCCTGTAAAGCTTTATGTGTACGCTTACATTACATGTGCAGGAATACCGCTTTACTTTAAGCAGCTTAAACTGAGCATAATCTTAAGCTTTATAGGCAAAACATTTTGAACATATTCCTGCTGAAAAAAATCCATGGAAACCATTACAGTGGCTGATTCTTGTGTTGGTGATGGTCTCCCTTCCTATACGCTAATATGCATGGCGACACATAAAAGCAGCACAAACAGTCACTGTTGACATCAGAGTTAATAGTAAATAAATGAGGAGAACAGCCACTGGTTGAAATATGAATATAACGACTTCATTTACATGCCACACTCACGCTGTTGCACTCCACTGGCCTCAAACCGCTGTAGTCAAACTACTGGTGTAAATCTGCGGCCTTTGTATTCAGACTCTTCTCCAAAGTTTGAAGAAACAAGCTTCCTTTGAGGACTATTTGGTCCAACTACGCCCTGCATGTACCTCTTCACCATGGAATAGATTTTGGGCCAACAGTGTCTCCGACATCAGACGGTGAATTCACAACCATTCCATGTAATAACTTTCTGTGAGGGAGCTTTAAACTCGTCAGACATCTGGTTCCCATCACCACCACTTTGAACAGCGTTAGACATCAGGCTTAGGACGTTAAAAGATGCTTATGTGTGTTGTTTTGAATCGTTGAACTAAAGCGTTTATTCTCTTTTGTCAGGTTGCTATGGGGTGCCTCGAGATACGGATTTAGAAGGTTGGAGGTGTGCCCGCTGTGAGGCTAATGCTTTTACTCAGGTGAGAACTTGACATAGTTGTTACTGTGAGGTTTGATTTCATCACATCAAAGGTGCAAGTAATTATTCTGTATTTATGTTTAGGTTGTCGGACGAGTTTCCTATGTAGACGTAGAGGCTTCGTTTTCGAGGGAGTGCAAGAAATGAGCTAAAATAGGAAGCACTTTTACGCCTCTGTTATTACTGAACTTTTTTTTTCCGTCGTTCTCGCTTTAAGGCTGACAGGCTGGGTCAGCTGGTAATGCCAGCCTGGCAGCTGTGCCACGGTGCTAGAAACCGAGTAAACAGTAAGAGAAACGAAAGTCCTCGGCAGGAGAAGTATGTGCTGAATGTAAACACTGTTACTAGGAAGAAACTTGTGACACCAGACAGCGTGTTGGCTCAAAATATGTCGTTCATATTGGGCTGTACAACGTTGTCTTTAGCGGTAATAATAAATCTATAATAATTTGACTTATAATGAATGTGCGGCGCTTTATGTGATAAAACGCTTTAAGATATATTTGAATACTTGCACTTTCTCTGTAGCACGTTTGCATAGGCTGATTCAGGAGAACTGTAATACTGAACACATTGGGAATTTACGACATTCGAGAACTTTTGCTAAATGTTTTCTGTGTATATTCCATCGGTAGTGAGGCATCACATGAACTGATTCCAGTTTTGCACATTAATTGGCCAGATTTGTCTGTCTGTCTGTCTGTCTGTCTATACATCTATGTATCTATCTTTGTATCTGTCTATCTACATATCTGTCTGTCTGCCTGCCTATGTCTATTTATTTATCTAGGTATCTATCTATCTGTATGTATGTATGTCTCTCTCTGTCTGACAGTCTCTGTCGGTCTATACCTCTATGTGTCTATCTTTGTATTTATCTGTCTGTGTATGTGTCTGTCTGTCTGTCTGCTTATGTAGCTTCCCATCTCTGTCTATGTATGTATATCTGTCTGTCTGTCTCTCTCCATCTATCTCTGTCTATCTGGCAGTCTAAGTCTCTGTCTGTCTGTCTGTCTGTCTGTCTGTCTGTCTGTCTGTCTGTCTGTCTGTCTGTCTGTCTGTCTGTTTATCTGACAGTCTAAGTCAGAGATTTTTCTGACCATTAGATGGCGGCATCGTACCGCAACACATTACACACACACTCAACAGTTAGTTTTAATAAATGAGCTTTTTTTGTTAGTTTGCATTAAATATGCAGGTTTAATTACTGCAAATCTATCACACCATAAAAGTAATCTAAATATTTAATGTTATAAGTGTGTGTATGTTCAGCTGGTTTATATTTTTTTGCTGAATTTAACATCCCTCTTAAAAATGATGGTTCTTCAAGGATTCTTTAATAAAGAAAACGGTTCTATGAAAAATCATGAACACTCAAAGGGTTTAAAATGATGTCGGCCCACCCTTTGCAGCTATAACAGCTTCAACTCTTCTGGGAAGGCTTTCCACAAGGGTTAGGAACGTGTTTATGGGAATTTCTGACCGTTCTTCCAGAAGCACATTTGTGAGGTCAGACGCTGATGTTGGACGAGAAGGTCTGGCTCACAGTCTCCACTCTAATTCATCCCAAAGGTGTTCTGCTGGGTTGAGGTCAGGACTCTGTGCAGGCCAGTCAAGTTCTTCCACACCAAACTGGCTCATCCACGTCTTTATGGACCTGCTTTGTGCACTGGTGTGCAGTCATGTTGGAACAGGAAGGGGCCGTCCCCAAACTGTTCCCACAAAGTTGGGAGTGTGAAATTGTCCAAAATCTCTTGGTGCTGAAGCTTTAAGAGTTCCTTTCACTGGAACTAAGGGGCCGAGCCCAACTCCTGAAAAACACCCCCACACCATGATCCCCCCTCCACCAAACTTTACACTTGGCACAATGCAGTCAGACGAGTACCGTCTCCTGGCAACCGCCAAACCCAGACTCGTCCATCGGATTTCCAGACGGAGAAGCGTGATTGGTCACTCCAGAGAACACGTCTCCACTGCTTTAGAGTCCAGTGGCGGTGCTTTACACCACTGCATTCCACACTTTGCATCGCGCTTGGTGATGCAGCTGCTCGGCCATGGTATATATGGTGTATATAGAAACATATAAAACACATTCTCCATGAGCCCTTTTATCATGCAAAGGGTTCTTTGCATGATAAATGTTCCCGGTTGTAAATAGAACCTTTTCTTGACTAAAGAACCTTTTAAGAACAATCTTTAAGTGTGATGTTTGGGGAAGGAAAATGTCGAACGTTTTGCACAGATAAACTGCAATTGTAAAGATAAATAAACGGTAATTGTGCATTAAATTGTGCAGAAGTGTTTTCTCTGTAGAGGTTGGGTACCTTCACATTCACATCGACACCATTTGACCAGGAGTGCCCAAACTTTTGCATACAACTATGTAGTAAATATTTATGACCTTAACTTAAACCGATAATAAACCTTCATTTAAACAAATTAGTGTGTTTTTAGCGACGTGTGTATAGAACCAAACCTAATAAGTCATTAATATGTTACGTTAATGCAGCTCTACCAAAAATGCTCTTTTGAATGAGACACATTTTTTCGAGACAGTAGCTGTTTTCAGACCTCTGACAAGCAACGCTCTGCCTGGTGTCCGCTTCCTGTAGTTCTGAGGGGTTTTCTGTTCTGTCTCATGTGTGTTTTGTGACCTTTTCCGCTGCAGGACTGCTGTTTATGTTCTTTAAGAGGAGGAGCCCTGCAGAGAACCAGCAACGATAAGTGAGTAACGCACATGCACACTCAGTGAAGCAGGACGGGGTGAATGTAGCCCTGACGGCTTCTGTTATCTGTTCTTCTGTGAAATGAGTTCTGGTGACGTATCATCAATTACTGAAATAAATAATAAATGCCGTGTGGATGGAGAACGTCAGGATTTCTCATACTGGCTTTAATGTAAACCTCTCTGTGCTTTTTCTAAATGAATATCAGCCAGTTGTACCGCGTGCCGTTCGTTCGCAGTGATCCTCGGCAACAGACTCGGCTGCATTTCCCGTTGAGATGCTCTTCAGTGCAGTTCATGATCGGCTGCAGAATCGAGCGCTTAATGTTGCAATGTTGCGTCACTCTGTGGTTTGTTAGTGGTTACCAAATACGCAGTAGCGCATCTAGTTTTATTGAGAAACATGCCACTTTCACACCACTGAGACGTGCAGAGCAGCTCAGCAGCTTTGAGAACGGCCTGGAGAAACGGGTTGAATAGTAGAAGCATATAAAATATTGTTATTCACTGCCTGTTAAACAAGAAATAAGACAAAAGAACAGTATGAGCCCCCACCCAAACACCAACCCCACCCCCCGCACCAAAGGCCCCATTACAAAACATAAAGCAATGAAAAAGCCTGTCAAAGTTCAGGAACTGTACATATACAGCAGCCCATGCCAAAAAAAGCAAAATCAGACAATAAGTAAAAAAAAAAAGGTAAAGCATAGTAGCAGATATTACAGTCTTGGCAGTTTGGAGGAGAAAACATTGACGGTAAATTACCAAGTGGATTCTCACACTTCAGTCATCGGCTTTGAAGGTGTTAAATGAAAGGGTCACATGTATTTGATACTTCTTGATTGAACTGGTATTGATATACATCTTAATTTCTCCAAGTGTATAGAAGAAACCATTTCAGAAAGTCTTAAATGAGGGAGGAAATTCCAATTTCTATTCCCTAGTAATGATCCTTTTTGCCAAAAACCATGCCAAACGTTAATGGCAGCTGTTGTCTGTCTGGTGGTGTAAGTGAGGTAATCGAGCAGTCAGAGCCAATACTGGGTCAGGAGAAATCCCTCTGTTGTACACCTGGGAAAACCAGGTAAATAGATTTCCAAGGTTCCGTCAAATGCTTTACATCTGTCACACAGTTTAGAGAAGGAAGGAAGGAAAAATCGTCCTTAATTTCTCCTTGGACTGATGTAATCTGAATTGTCTGGCATTGATGGCGCAAAGGTGTATCCTCCACAAACCTTCCTCCCACACCTTGTCAGGTAGACCAACACCAAGATCCAGAGGATGCTACAGAGCAGCTGGAGAATATAGTGAAAACTGAGAAACTGAGTGTTCAGAATCTGGAGGTTTCTGCATAAGTTGGTGAAATAGGTGCTCCTTGGAGCGGAGTCTGAAAATTAGGTACATTATGTCTAACAAGATCTCTGAGTTGAAGGTAACGTTGTGCCTTTTAGGGAGAAAAAGTCAGCAGCGTTTTCAAAATGTTTGATTCACTTTTCTTGCATAAACTCAACCTGATTATTAAAATCAAAAACAATAAGGAAAAATAATGTGCGTGGGTCCCTTTTGGGACATGTTGCCCTGAGGCAACATTGAGAAATAAACAGCACAAAGAAATACAATTTATAACATGGAAATATTTGGAATAAAAATGAGAAACTCCACTTCATGCTAAAACAGAACAATTCTGTGTTATTTAAAAAAAAAAAAAAGTTATGAATGTTTTGTTTGTTTGTTTGTTTGTTTGTGTAGGTGGGTGCATGTGTTGTGTGCAGTTGCAGTGCTGGAGGCGAGGTTTGTGAACATTGCTGACCGCAGGCCTGTGGATCTCAGCGGGATTCCTTTGCAGAGGTTCAAACTGGTGAGCACCTGTACAGCTGGACGTGTAGTTAATAGAACAGGAATCAGTAGTTTTACATTTTGTTACGTTATTTGAATTTCGATGGACTTAATGTTAAGGGAACCGTCTGTTAAAACACAGTCATATTACAATGTATACCTTGCTCATAATTTAAACGTTCCACTTAAAGTCTAGAACCATTTAGGATTAATCTGTTTAAGCGTGCACCTCTAAGCCTGGTTGGAAGCGATAGCCTCTTTTTCACCGTCGAGCCAGATGGTTCTCAGGGCTGTACTGGCCCGTTCCACACTGGTCCGGAGTCGTGAGACTGGTTCCATCTGCCGCCCTGCTCAATCAGAACCAGGGAATACCCAGGAAAACCGCTCAAATGAGTAGCTAACTGCTAACAGTCTAATAGCTGTATACACACCACCCACCACAAAACCTGTTTGATTGCATCTTTCACTCCACAACCAGTCTCTCTCTCCGTGTGCTCGCAGATTCTTCTCCCACTAAATGGGCTTTATTTGAGCATCAGTTACTGGAGGAGCCTGTACTGCCGTGGTTTCACCTGTAGCCGGATTAGTACTCTAACATCAGCATGGCCAGGCAGGGTACAGCTCAAATCACCACTGTATCTTCGTCACTTCAACACCGGTCATTTGAATTTATGCTCTCAGATACGTCTTTATCCTATAAACGGGTGTTTTAAATCAACACGTGCTGTGGTGGGAGGCACCTTACACTCCGCTACAACTAAAAGCGCTGCCGTTTGATTTCGGCTTTCTCTCACTCCAACGCCGTTCAGTCGTCTTCAGTTTTATTGTTTATACGATATAATGGAGCAGCTAGTCGAATCCAACCTGCTCCAGGCTCCAGCTCCAGACACCAGGGAAGAGCTTTAATTACTACTTTCTGTTCCTCTACGTCAGACACTTGACTTTGCTTCCTCAGATATGAGTCATTATGGCCTAAATTTGTGTCAGTGAAGCTTTTGTTGGTCAGAATCGAGCCTTTTCTGTGGCAGCATGCCAGCTAAGGGTCCTCCCTCTAACTAGCTGTCCTCTCCTTAGGCAGAGTTGGACACACGTTTAATTTCACACTGGATTTAAAACCGTGCATTGCTTTCATTTATTTGGCATCCGTGTGAGAGAACTGGACTTACTCGCTTGTTTTTGGGTTTGACGTAATGCAGGATGCATCTGAACCGTTCAGCCCTGCCGAGGAAAAGAGGCCGATGATGATGAGTGATTTCGATGCATGTCATTTTTTGGAGACGCAGTCCTTTGCATTTAACCAAACTATTTGATCTTCAGGAACGCAGTGCAGGTCTCCGTGCAATCAGCATGCGTTTATCTGCTGATGGAAATGTGCTGAGACGGCATGAAGCCACTTCTCTTTTCTCCTCTATCTCTGCAGAAATGTCAGTACTGCAGAAAAGGAGTGAAGAAAGCCACAGGGTGCTGCGTGCAGTGCTCCTACGGCCGCTGCTCTTCGTCCTTCCACGCCACGTGTGCTCAGGCCGCTGGAGTGCACATGCACCCGGACGACTGGCCATTCGTCATCTTCTTCACCTGCTGGAAGCATAAAGGCGGCACACATGTGGAGGTACAGAAGATACAGAGTTGTCAAAGTGTCGTAACGTTTTTAAAACCCTGAACAAATGACTGTCACAGCAGACAGTAAAGGGGTATCTAATCATATCATCTAGTCATAATAAAGCACGTACTGCCTCAGCAGTGCCGATCATTTAGGAGCTGGCCTTAAAATTTTAATAACGAAATGATGCATTCAGTAAGAGACACACATTGTCGTTATTTTCTATTATTATTATTATTATTATTATTATTATTATTAAGTCTGTTTGAAATCCATAGGATCTTTTTTTTTTTTTTAAATCATGAGTACCAAATACATCATTGTTTGTTCTTTAGTTGACTGCTCTTGATGTTTACTGCTGTAAACAGAAAAACAGCCCAAAAGATCCCACATTTTACAGCCTATGATTAGTTGTCATCTCCGCTGCCACTCTCTTGCTCTGTGAACCAGAACAAGCTGGCTAAACAAGCCAATTCCATTAGATGCCAAGGAGATTATGACGGAGAAGCTAAGAATTCCCCTAGACTTCTGATTTCCAGTCAAAACAACCTGAAAGTACCAATTATTCAGGTCATTTTTCTCAGGAGATTAGATAAAATAAGCCACTTGCTTAAGGAAGGAGAAAGCGAGTTCAGAAAAAGATTAAAAGCTGCAGAGAAAATGTGGCTCCTAACAACCACCTGGGACACCTGGTAGACACCAAAAACAGCCCCCATCAGATAAACAGCACTGAAAGCTTTGATCTCCTGAGAGAGAGGAGAAGATCAAGCTGCTTCAGATCTGAAAACATCCACAGGTGTTTCTGTCCATCCTTCTTCTGTGAGAAGACCACTCAGCATTGTGGGTCCGAAAGGATGTGCAGCTGATCCGCAATACAATATTGAAACTGGATTGATTTAGTCTACATTGTAATTATGATTATAATACAAATAATACAGCACCAGCTTCTAAGACTGAACTTTGAGGTGCGTCTGCAGATTTCTTGGAGAAACTGAAAGTGAGATTCCTGAAAAGAGTGGAAGGTACAGAGTGACTCACTGGCACTCAAATCCTCTAATTATAAACGTAGCTGTTGAGGCTTCTCTGTCATTTTCTTGTGCTCTCTGCTTTTTTTCTTCTGACAATGAAAAATAATTACTTGTACTTAATGACAGTTTTGAGTGGGAATGAACTAAATGACGGATCTGACTTTTGCACCGAGACCCTCTGCGCTTCCAGTAGTGTTACAACCTCTCAGAACAGAAAGAATAGCAATAAATTTACATATTTAAATGCACTGTTCATAGTGTAGAGACACACTGTGTGTTTTGGGGATTTGTGTAGGGGAAATGTGTAACTGCGTGCAGCGTCCGGTTAGAAGGTTAGTGGGTTGTCCTTTCCCCAAGCAGCTGAATCTGGTGATTGAAAGAGAATTCAAAGAGGTCTAAACTTGGTGAGGGACGTGTTTTCTGAGGAAGTGAGTGAATTATCTACTATCATCGTCATCGCATCATCAGATTTTGAGAGCATTTGAGACCTAAACATCGAGCCGGAGCTCCTTTTTGAGTCTGTATGTGACGTTAATGTATACGACGCCTCTGACTTCTGAATGATGATTTCAGGCTTTGCAGGGCGACTCGCGGCAGCGCACACTCACCATATTTTAGCCTGTTTTTTTTCTTATGTAGTGGAGCTTTAACAGGAAATAAAACAACAAGCAAGCACAAGAGTTGCCTACAGAGCACACCGACAAGAATAAGGCACTTGATTCTTTTCATAATGAAGAATTAACCAATAAAGAATTGCAGCCCCACTACAGCCACAGGTCAGATAATGAGGTGGTCTGCTTTCCTGGCAGTAATGATGTCCTTCTCGGTGGTGAAGTGGAATGATGGTCTTCAGCTGAGGGGATGACCACAGGTTGAACTCTGACACAGTGTGACCGTAAAGGAGCCTATGTGTATATTTATTATCGTTGTTGTTGATGTGGATGTCTGTGCACATACACATGTAAATATTCCTCAGCACAGGTGGACACACAGGATCTTCTTTAGTGTGTTTTTAAAAAAAAAACTTTATACAGTTTATTACAGTAGAGATGGCGAGAGAGAGAGAGAGAGAGAGAGACAGAGAGATGGCGAGAGAGAGAGAGAGACAGAGAGATGGCGACAGACAGACAGACAGACAGACAGACAGACAGACAGACAGACAGACAGACAGACAGACAGACAGACAGACAGACAGACAGACAGACAGACAGACAGACAGACAGACAGACCTTTATTGATCCTGGAGGGAAATTGCAGTGTTTCAGTAGCAGGATATATAATTGCACATATACTATGCAGAAATAACTGTAGACATGGTTTAAAGTAAAGAGAAATAAAATAAGGTATAAAACTATATCCGTTAAATTTGGAGCAGGTGGCATCAGCTCTGCCAAACTGTACCAGAGATAGCAATACACTGTGTCCAAAAGTTTGTGGACACACGTGCTGCATTAAGGTGCTGATGCAGGAGATTTTAATGCACGCACAGCTTGTATAAACTCCATAGAAAAGCACTGACCAATAGAACTGGATGCTCTGGAGCAGCTGCACGAGACGAAGGTCACCATATCCAATGCCAAGTGTGGGCTTGAGGATGAGGCCCCCCAGCATTGGGCTGTGGAGCAGTGGAAATGTGTTCTCTAGGGGGGATGAGTTGCAGTGATTCTGCCCCCAATACCGTGCATACATCACCACCTGAGAGGCTTTATCATAGCTTGAATATCTAATTCTGGGCAAACGGACAAAGTTGTGAACTGTCTTTGTAAAACGAGGTAACAGCAGTTGCATTTGTTAGGTTTTGTGAAGATGAAGCTCAGGAACCCTGCCTGTGTTGAACTTTGTGAGACAGGCCTTTTGTTAAGCCTGACCGGGTGCTGATGATGTTGCTAACGCCCGTTTGTGTCTCTGCTCCTCAGCGTAATATGGCCTCTCTTCGGGAGCTGGAGGAGGGACAGAAAGTCATCTGTAAACACAAAAACGGCCGATACTACCAGTGCGATGTGGTGGAGCTCATCAAAGCCACATTCTACGAGGTCATCTTCGACGACGGCTCCTTCAGCGACAATCTCTTCCCGGAAGACATAGTGGTACGTAATGAGCTGCACGTCCCAGAGTGAAGTCAGTTTAGAGGGTCGGCTCTTTGTTTCGGATCAGGAGCTTTGACCATAATCAGCCACACCTACATCAATCACAGAGGTATTACAGGACCTACAAACAGGCCTTTCACAGTCCTTAAGTATTCGTTGATGATTGTCTGTAAAACATCGTTTAATAGTCTGACTTCTTTTTTGTTTGTTCACCTACAGCTATTTAATTTCAAGCCTTGAATTAGCTGTTTTGCTTCTTAGCTGTTGATGACGAGCACAGCTTTATCTCAAATAAACAAACATTACTCACTGCTGCCCTCTAAAGGTGTTGCTGCACAATTCAGGAGGTGAAACTTTTCATTTATTTCTATGCCTTTGACTCAACCCAACAGAGGAGAATGCACCCAGTGCACGTTCTGTTGACGTAAGCGTGCGATTGCGAAAGCCAACAGCTGTGGAAAATCAGCGGTCAGCTTAAATAATTGGCGGTCAGCTCAAATAATTGTGATCGGGTGATTATGTAATAACTATAATGAAAGCAAGTGAGATGTGCTCAGTGGTGCGTGTACTCTTGATGGTACCCCAGAGGAAAGGAATATTCTAAATGAGATCGACTCTTGATCTCAGGTTCTCCTCAAGTTGAGTCCAGTTTGAATCCGAGTGAGACTGAAGCTTTTTTTTCTCCTGTTTCTGAAATTTGGCTCCTGAGAAATAAAACATTGTTACACATGTGGTTTAACTCTTCAGTGTCTGACCCGTCTCACCAGTCTCCGCTGAATAATACCTCCATAAGAACAGTGTGAGATCTCATCGTTTTAGCTCTGTTCTAGATCAGAGAGCCCTCTCAGTAGTCAGAAGGAGAACTCAGGCTTTTCTCATCCATCACCAGAACATCTTATGGTGAAAGGCTGATGTGAACCTCCTCTTTTCTCCTAAGGGAGGTTTAGGAGAAATATTGCAGAAATCAGTGATTCTTCATTACTATAACAGTGAGATCTGCTTTATTTCTCTGAGACGATCTTAAAGGTTTTTTCCTGAGCAAAAATCTTAGACAGCCATAAAAATCTCACCAGTGAGTGCCAGTAAAACAATGTGGCGTTAGAAAAATGCAAATAAACAAATACAGTAAAACACAAATGTGTTGTTTTCAGTAAAGTTATGTATATGTAGCTTAGAAGGATGCATTGGAGGGAGGGAGAGAAAGATGGAGATGGAGAGAAAGATGGAGAGAGTGATATGGAGATGGAGGGAGGTAGAGAGATGGAAAGATGGAGAGAGATGGTGAGATATATAGAAAAAGATGGTGAAAGAGACAGATGGACAGATATAGAGGGAGGGAGAGAGATGGAAAGAAAGAGCGAGAGAGATGCAGAGATGGAGAGAGGGAGGGAGAGAGATGGAAAGATGGAGTGAGATATAGAAAGAGAGATGGTGAAAGAGACAGGTGGACAGATATAGAGAGAGGGAGAGAGATGGAAAGAAAGAGAGGGAGAGAGATGGAAAGAAAGAGGGGGAGAGAGATACAGAGATGGAGAGAGGGAGGGAGGGAGAGAGATGGAAAGAAAGATGGAGAGAGATAGTGAGAGAGACAGAGGTGGAGAGATATAGAGAGGGAGGGAGAGAGATGGAAAGATGGAGTGAGATATAGAAAGAGAGATGGTGAAAGAGACAGGTGGACAGATATAGAGAGAGGGAGAGAGATGGAAAGAAAGAGAGGGAGAGAGATGGAAAGAAAGAGGGGGAGAGAGATACAGAGATGGAGAGAGGGAGGGAGGGAGAGAGATGGAAAGAAAGATGGAGAGAGATAGTGAGAGAGACAGAGGTGGAGAGAAATATAGAGAGGGAGGGAGAGAGATGGAAAGATGGAGTGAGATATAGAAAGAGAGATGGTGAAAGAGACAGATGGACAGATATAGAGAGAGGGAGAGAGATGGAAAGAAAGAGAGGGAGAGAGATGGAAAGAAAGAGGGAGAGAGAGATACAGAGATGGAGAGAGGGAGGGAGGGAGAGAGATGGAAAGAAAGATGGAGAGAGATAGTGAGAGAGACAGAGGTGGAGAGAGATATAGAGAGGGAGGGAGAGAGATGGAAAGATGGAGTGAGATATAGAAAGAGAGATGGTGAAAGAGACAGGTGGACAGATATAGAGAGAGGGAGAGAGATGGAAAGAAAGAGAGGGAGAGAGATGGAAAGAAAGAGGGGGAGAGAGATACAGAGATGGAGAGAGGGAGGGAGGGAGAGAGATGGAAAGAAAGATGGAGAGAGATAGTGAGAGAGACAGAGGTGGAGAGAGATAGAGAGGGAGAGGGAGAAGGAAAGATGGGGAGAGAGAGAGAGATGGTGAGAGACAGATGGACAGATATAGAAAGAGGGAGAGAGATGGAAAGAGATGGGGAGAGAGACAGGTAGAGAGATGGAAAGAAAGAAGGAGTGATAGATGGAGAGAGTGATAGACAGATGGAGAGAGGGATAGTGAGATAGACAGAGATATAGAGAGAAGGAGGGAGAAAGAGAGCTGATGAGAGAGACAGCTGGACAGAAATATAGAGAGAGGGAGAAGGAGAAAGAAAGGGAGAGAGATACTTTATTGATCCTCTTCCCTCCTCTCTCTCCCCTGCTGGCCCCCCTGGGAAGAGCTGAAGAGCCTGATGGTTCTGGGGACGAAGGACCTCCTGAGTCTGTGGGTTGAGCAGCTCTGTGACGGCAACCTGCCACTAAACCTGCTCCTCCTGTCCGCGATGATGGTGTGCAGTGAGTGGCCATCATCCTCCATGACGGAGAGCAGTTTGTGTAATGTCCTCCTCTCAGCCACCTTGACCACAGAGTCCAGTTCCACACCGACCACTGACCCCGCTCGCCTGACCAGCTTGTCCAGTCGCATCTCGTGTCCGTCTTCATGCACAGCATAAAGGGGCTTTTTATAGGAAACAGAGGAAGCACTGCTTGTAATAAATTCTTGTCTTAATTTGAGGCCTTAGATTTTTATCATTTCCCCTCCACAGTATTAAATACGTCCCATTGACATTGCGCTGGATGTGCTGTGTCTGACGTGTTTATCCACAATCTCACTCCAAAAAAGCTCCAGCGTGTTTATCCGCTAATCTGCGGTGCTTTATTGCGCAGACGAAACCGGTGCCAAGATTCCGTCTTTACTGAGCCGACTGCGTTACCTACGGTTCCTTCGGCTCCGCCAGCTCTTTCCTTCAGTGGAAGCCTTTTGCTCCCCAGCTTTGCCAGCTTTGTCAGATTTCCTGCTCAGCTTTACCCTCTCGGTTTGAGTATGAAAACACAGAGAGGTACAAATTCAACAATGGCTGGCTGATTAAAATGAACATGAATTGCTCTAATAACCTTCATTTGCATTAAAACTGCTTACATCATAAAATGTGTTGCATTTGCCTAAACCCTGCAACCTGTTTGCAGACACTCTGTGGGGCCCAAAGCAAAGAAAGAGCAACATGAATTGCGCTTAATGAGTGACTGCAGCACGGCGCAAGTTAAAGTATAATCATGTTTCGGATAAAAACCCAAATGTAGTGTTGAGTTTTTCCAAGGGCGGCCAAAACGTTAGTGTTAATAAGCCGTCACTGCGGAAAACCACATCGCCACTCACTACACCGTTTAATCACCACGTGATGTTTCCTTAGGACGCTATTAAAGATCTCTGCAGCCTTTTATATAAATAAGTACATTTTTTAAATTTATTTATTAACTCTTATTGACCAGGGTATGTCTTGGTTTGTCCATCTGAATTTGTGACCAAATCATTCAGTAACTGAATGAAATAAATGTGTTTTTTATTTATTTATTTATTTATTGTAAAAGCTCCCCTCAAATTAACAGAAAATGTTTTATGATCATAATGTTTCCAGAGCAGATCACTGAAGAGACGCCGTCTGTTTATAGTTTAGAGCCCAGATTTGGGGAAAAACGGGTCGACTTTCAGTAGAAAAACAAAGTTCAGCTTCTTTTATTATAAGGGTTTAAAATGACATCATCGTCTATTAGACTGGAGAGAAGAGCTACAGCCTCACACGACGCCCAGCTTCTGAACGGAGCTTATGGAGTATGAACGTTATGAAGAACATGACCAAGTGCAGCAAGAAATATATACAGACTGATGTATAGATTGATCTGCTCAACAAAATTAAAACTCCTGGAAGTGCACGGTGTATTTATCTTTGACAGCATTCTGACTTGTGATTAGGCAAAAGTTGCAAGGCTGGTAAACCAACCTGGAAATATGCTTGCAGCACAGAATGTTTAACTAGTAAGTCGTCATGAAATGTATTCATGATATAACTGAAGTTTGGGGGAGGAGCGTGGCTGAAACCCCTCGTTCCTTCAGTCTAACGCCGTATGAATTCACATCCTCACCTTCTGTTCCCATGACGAGGTGCTTTCAGTCCCCGCTGCCGCCCCATCTCCCCCTGTTCTTCAGTAACACCTATGAGGTCTGGCCTTCTAGCTACAGGCAGAACTCCAGCCCACATTCTCAGAGCCTCCCTGCCACTCAATCAGTCTTCCCCCATACTACCACCACCATGTTGAAGACATGGTCTGAACTCACAAATTAAATGTAAAAAAAATTAGTTTTTAAGTTTGTTTACAGGTTTCAGTTGAATTTTTGATGACTTTCGTGGATTTTTTTTAGTGTATGTTGCTACATCCCGAGCGCAGCATGCGGCAAAAACGGTGCCGGTTCTGTTCTCTAAATACCGCGGCACTTCAGGGAGGTGTCCGAGACTCACTTTGCAGGTGCAGCCCACGTGACCAGTTGACGTGGGCGCCGAAACGAACATAAGCAAGACTCTCCATGTTGCTCGCAGGCACAGTATGTGTGAATTAGTCCTTAGAGAAAACTGCCTCCTGGTTTGTACATGACTTTTTTTTGTTTGTTTGTTTTTTCTTTTTTGCTTCCAGAACAGAGACTGCGTAAAGCTGGGTCCTCCAGCAGAGGGCGACATGGTGCAGGTGCGCTGGACAGACGGCCTGATCTACGGCGGGAAGTTTGTCGCTGCTCACATCATTCCCATGTACCAGGTCAGAACATGCAGTCCACTGAACACCAAACATGCTTTTGTTTGATTTAAACGTGGACCTTATCCCTCTATTGAAGTGGTACGCTTGGTTACTGCAGCACTGCGAGCACCTCTGACACCCCCTCCTAGTTCCCCCAGCGTGGTGGCCTTGATAAAGAACGGCCTTGGTCAGCGTCCCACTGCGATTACGTAAAAGTTAGACAAGTAAACAAGCTGAGGAATGTGAGGAAACTAACTGTAGCGCAGACATTTGTTCCTTTTCTGTCATTATTAGTTTTTTGTGTACTTCTGCAGGGTGCTTTGTTTGCTCGAGAAAGACTCCTGCTCTTGCAGAAAGGCTCTGAGCGTGCTGAGCAGTGAGTTACAGCAGTCCAGTGGGTATGTGAGTCTGTGTATACATGCATCACAGCATTGCCAGTGGAATGTAGCTGGCTCCGTTCCCAGCATTGCTCCACTGAAAGCCTTACTGTTCAAGTCAGTAGCACTTTTAGTACAAACTCAAGATAAGTGATAAGGTGGGGTGTAAAAGTGAGTTAAAGGTGGTAATTGAACTTGTCAGATTTGGTAATGATAGAATCATAATTGATTATAATCATATTCGGTAAGGTTGTTGCTCATTTTACAGTTGAAATTCATCGTTTTTTTTAAAATTTTTTATCTTGAGTCTTGTTTTTATTGCTTGGCTCCCTCTCCATTTTTTAAAAATAAAAGTGATAAATTGTGCCTGAAAAAGCATCTCCAAAATGCTAACTTTACAGGAGAAGGAAAAAAACCTACTTTACTTTTAATGAAAGTCAATGGAACCAGACGTCTTTCCAAGTCATTTTGGACTGTTTTTGTTTTGGTTTATTCCTCATTAAATTTACACGCAACGTAAAGAGTAACAGGCGTTTTTAAATTATGTTAAAAATGGAGATATGAGGTTTTATTCCAACAACAACGACATATCGGTGCACTGGCTTGATAAGGTTGGCCCTCTGCTGACTGTTAGCTGCTGCTGGTCCACCCTCGGAACCACCCAGATTACAAGTGGAGCGCCAGCTTTGTCATCAGCCAGCCAGTGTCCTCTTTCCTTCTGGATGAAATCAAATATAGTCATGCTGAACTGTGCACTCTCAGAAATAGAGCTACTAAACCGTCACCGGGGCAGAACCCTTTTTATCACTGGGGTGGTCCCCTCAAGGGTCCATCTCAGTACCTTCAGTCAGGGAACATAACTGAACCATAATCCACTGAGATGATCTGTTCTAAGCTGTACTGACTCCACACACCCCGCCTCGCCTCGCCTCCAGGCTTTTACTCTACTGCTCTGTTTTAAAACATTCGGTTATGAAAAGGAACAAATACCAACTTTTCACTTGTGCATTGAATATTTTTTATAATATAATATAAAGAACTGTAAATGAATCTAATGATTGATTATGTTGGCAAATGATCAAATAATTACTGATTTTTCTTGGTTACCTCATCATTAGACAACATTTTCAAAAATGCCCCTTATTAGTCCCACAATGGGGAAATTTCACTTCCCTAATCTAAGCCTTCTGTGCGGCGAAACACCACATACACACTAGTGAGCACACACACACAAGGAGGCAGTGAGCACACTTGCCCGGAGCAGTGGGCAGCCCTATCCGCAGCGCCCGGGGAGCAGTTGGGGGTTAGGCGTCTTGCTCAAGGGCACCTCAGTCAGGTACTGTCGGCTCAAGGGATCGAATCAGCGACCTTCCGGTCACAAAGTTGGTTCCCCAACCTCCAGCCCATGTCAAACACTAAACATACTGACGTTCAGTGGATGCTAAATAGAGTTGCATTATGAATATGATGTGCATAAAGCTGTGTGTACAGTTACACTACAGATGCCAGCAGTTTATTTAAGGGCGATCAGCGGTGGATGTGACGTTTATCAGCTTTGCAGGCAGCAGAGCTGTGTATTAAATGCAGATGTGTCGGTGGAAGATGAGGAAACATCATGAACATGATTAACATCTTCAGTTCAGAACCTTCATGAGTGTTGCTGTTACTCAAAAGTAAAAGTTGCAGGCTCCGAGGAAACTTGCTGATCAGCCAGACAGGCCTGAAAAAAAGCTTGTTTTCAATTAAAAACCTAAATGGAGAAACAGTTTGTCTCCAGCTGTATGTACTTTAGACTCTGTAAGCTTTGATCAGTGATGTTATTAGGTTTACTCTCGTTTACTTTGCTGAAAATGCCGTCTCATTGCTCTGGCCAAAGCCTCCCAGTGGTGAATGTATGATTTACATCATGACTCATGACATGGTTGGTTAGTGTAGCGGGTATCACCTCTGCCTTCTACACTGTAGACTGGAGTTCAATCCCCACCTGTGTAAGCCCCCTACACTACACCAATATCAGTCCTTGGGCAAGACTCCTAACACCGCCTTGGCCTCCCTGTGTGAATTGATCAAATTGTAAGTCGCTCTGGAGAAGAGCGGCAGCCAAATGGCATAAATGTAAATGACTCGGGTTAAATTCATAAGCGTGAGGTCTTAAACCAGTGTTTCCTGTTCTTATGTCTCTCGTGTCTCTAGAGACTGTAGAAAAAATCAATTTAACCCAACTTGCTGAACTGTGTCCACCATATAAGGTACAGTGCAGATGTCAGAGATCACCATTTATTTATTTAATATCCTTTCAAAACAGCCCATAAGGACAAGCTGTATATTTGACAGAAGATCTTTCTGAGGAGATTAGACATAATCACTTGCATAAGGAAGAAGAAAGTCAAAGAAAAATAAGTGAAAACTGATTGAAAGCTGCAGAGAAAATGAGGCCTCCTAACAACCACCTGGAAGACCTGGTAGACACCAGAAACTGCCCCCATCAGATAAAAAGAGAGAGGAGAACATCAAGCTGCTTCAGATCTGAAAACATCCACAGGTGTTTCTGTCCATCCTTCCACTGGGAGAAGACCACTCAGCGCTGTGGGTCTGAAAGGACGTGTAGCTGATCAAGAAGAACCTCACTGAGAAAAGGAGACGGACGCACCAAACAAAGAAGCTGGACGATGGACTGACCACCCCAGAGTCCAGGCCTCAGCACCACTGAATGGGTTTGATTAGTTCAGAAGATCTGACCAGCTTCTGAGACTGAATAATCTCTGCAGAACTGAAAGAGAGTCTCTCTTGTTTAGTTGTTGAGGCTTTCGGTTAAATATTTCTCCTTCTTGTTGCTTCCATTTACTTCTGTTCAGCGAAATCAGATAAAGCAGCTTGTTTTCTCTCACTGCGTTGTCATGAACCACATCTACGTCTGTGTTTTTGATGCAGGTGGAGTTCGAGGACGAGTCACAGCTGACGGCAAAAAGAGAAGACGTGTACTGCCTGGACGAGGAGCTGCCCAAACGTGTCAGGGCACGACTGGTGAGCATGGCTTTCTCGCATTTCGCAGCGAGACAGATAACATCAACCGGCGTTTAGCTCTGACGTGGGTTGCCTTCTCTTTTTCTCCTAGTCTGTGGCGTCTGACATGCGCTTCAAAGGGGTCTTTGTAGAGAAGGAGGTCAAAAAGGACTCTAAAAGACAGCGGGTCATCAACTCCCGCTACAGGGAGGACTATATCGAACCAGCCATCTACAGAGCCATCATGGAGTGACCTGTACAGCCGCATTCACAGCATCCCAAACCACCAGCCTGATGTAGACCACCCGGACCTGGAGCTTCAACTTTTTTTTTTTGTTTTGTTTGGTTTTTTTGGGTGGGGGGTGGGGGGGCTTTATCACTTTAAGCACACATTAAATCGTGTCAGTAGTTTGAAACAGTCAGAAATGTTGATCCAGCTCCGACCGGATCTTTTAAACTTTCTAAAACAAAAGGAACCTGCACACAGTTGTTGATCACCGATGCCGTAAAAATGCAAAACACAAGTAGCGAAGCTGCTTTTCAGGCTCCTCTCTTAAAAATAAAGGTTTTATCAGTGTAGAGGTTCTTCAACTCTTAAAGTGGTGCATCTGCCAGGGAACCAAATGTGGTTTTGATGTGGTGTCCCTCCTGAGAGCCCTCGGACACCTTCACACCTTTATTTTTAAAAGTGAAGCTCACAGAGGTCTCGCAAGTCAAACGAGTCCTCAGAAACGTCCGAAAAAGAAATGAGAAAATCAAAGAGCTGTTATTCTTCCTCGCTTTGCATCTCTGAGCCTCTGACCCCGAGGAGGCTGCAACATGAGGTGGGCAATATGACAAAGGTTTATGGTTTCGTGATAAATTGTTACAAGATATGCTTTACTGAGCATATCGTGGATGTCGTCAGTGCCCAGAGGACACTGCCCCACTGCATGCTTCGTTTCATGGAGAGCTGACTAGTCCTGTTTAACTGGATTTAGTGCAGGAAATATAAAAATTTAATGAAAATGTTGTACATATATTTTCTGATGGTATTTTTGTATCAAAGTAAAAGATTAAATATGCTGATGGATGTCATGTATTGTAGAAACGTCTCGTAGTGTTGCTGTATTTTTGCCATATCGCCCACCGACTCGCAACAAGGTGTCCAAAGGGTCATTTGGAGCGAAGGACTTCTTCAAATCCAGACCTCGCATCACCGGGAGGAACGATATTAGATGACCGGTTAGTTACATTATTTGTGATCACCATAAATCGCTAAAACCAGAACCGGAAACTGGATTCAAGGTCCAGATTTGAAGACCGCCGTGAAAGAAAAAAACACTTTTGGTTCTCTGAAGAACCTTTGAGTGTCTCTTTATTGTAAATGAGATGTGCTTAACTTTAAACCCGACATAGCGTTAAGGTTCTCCACCAATCAACGGCATCAACCAATTAAACATTTAGAAACCTTCAGTTTTACTTCAGTTGTTAGTTTGCGTAATGTGGATGAAAACCACAATTTCTGCACTAATTTTTGTTTTTTTATTGAATTTTTTTTTTTTTTTAGTTAAAAGCTTCAAAACACATTCACTCCCCATTATATACAATCAGTCAATGCAAGTTAAGCTGCATGTTTTTGATGTCACAAAAACCAAAATAGCCTACAGCAGTTTAGCTCCACCCATTCACATGAAGTTATAAGGAGTGTTTCAGCCTGGACTGCTCTTTGAATGAGGCCCAATACAAGGCAGCCAATCAAAACAGAGCTCATTTACATGTCAGTCTTAAAGGCACAGTAACAGAACAATCTGTTTAATTGTAGGAGATAAACCAAGGCTAGAAAATGATCATCATATGACTCGTTTTGGTACGTAATACTATGCAGAAGTTGGTGGACTTCAGAGATAACAGAAGAATAAAAGAAAAGTACAGAATATGGGCCCTTTAAACTTCTGCGTCTCAGACAAAATGGTTGGGTAACTCTTTAATTGAGCCCTGCTACATAACGACGACATAACCAGCCCATAAACGTGTCACAGCAGATTATGTTCAGTAATGTAACGGTCGTGAGAGATGCTGTGATGTTTGATGCGATGGCTAATTAGAGCATGCGACATAAGCTGTCGTAGCATCCAACATTACAACGTCTGTCATAATTAGCAGTAATTGTAACATCATATCAACCTCATATCTCCATTTTTGTCATTTATCAGTTTTGACGTCATTTGAAAGTGACTCTTGCCGTTTACATTGGCTGCACATTTCGTGGTGAACGGACCAAAAGAAACGGCCCAAAATTACTTCGAAAAAATTCTGGTTCCATTGACTTCCATTAAAAGTAAATTAGGTTTTTTCCTTCTCCTGTAAAGTGACCGTTTTGGAGGTACGAGGCTTTTTCCAGCAGCAGCGATGTGTATATATTGTTGTATTATTATATCGCTGCTGTCGGAGCAGAACCTCATATCTCCATTTGTCATTTTTCAGTTTTTGACATAAATTGAAAACATCCATAGTCCTATATATTGTGTATAAATTCAGTCACGATTGGACCAAAAGAAATGACCTAAAATTACTGGGGAAAAACATCTGGTTCCATTGACTTCCATTAAAAGAAAAGTCTGTTTTTACCTTCTCCTGTAGTTACCGTTTTGGAGATATGAGGTTTTGATCCGACAGCAGCGATATGCTATACATTTATAACTTATTTATTACAGCATTGCTGTATTTCTGAACATAATCTGTCTTCGTATTTGAGTGCGTGTGAATGTCTTGATGGCCTGGTTATATCAGTGCTATGTACCAGTATTCAAATAGTGTTACCAGTGGTTCTTTAAAGAACCGTCCCTCGCTCCAGAGAAACCTTCTGGCACCTTTTATTGTTAAACCAAGTGCACCTTTTGACGAACCTTTGCATTTTTAATATCTATGGTACTTAATTAACTGTGCCAGGTCCTTTTAGTTTTAGAACAATTTGGGGAAATCGTGCCGGACCCGCCCACCTTTCCCTGGTCCTGGGCTCTCAAAAGTGTTCCGAAATGCTCTCACTATGAGCGGCGATGTCCTCAGCCCGGGTCACAGATGGAAACCCCACAGAGAAACATGAACCTTCCTCATGCTGTGTTCAAATGTTTGTTTCTTTTTTTTTTTTCTTTCTTTTTTTTCTTTTTTCTCCTTCCCCTTCAGTGCTGGACACAGCTGACCGGTGCTCTGTCTGCGTTTTGGAAGCCTTTCTGGGTCTCGATTAGTCAGATGGTGGTTGTGGACGTCCATGCTTTTTTAATCACAGCTCTGCACAACAAAATACAGAAGTAATATTTCATCCAACAGCGCTAACGTCGCTGAAAATGAGTGGAAAATAATAGCGTTTTGGGTGAAGTGTCCCTTTAAAACTGCTCAGACGTCTGTTGGCATGGACGCGGCTCTCCTGCTGACTTTTTTTAGGACTGTTCAGCGTGCTCTGCAATACACGAATCTCATGGATGAATATGATATTTGCTAGTTTGGAGCAGCTTTCACTGTGTAATCTACTGTAAAGATAGGAGTTTTTTAGGAAGCTGTAGCCTTATATTCTCTGTTGCTTGTTTTTATAGGATTCGGAGTTAGATTTCCTCTTAATTTATATCTCTGTTAAGGTTTGAGGACGGCTGTTTGGCTCATTACATTTCTTGCAGTTCAGTTCTTGCTTTGTTTGTAAAAAGATGTATTTAAATGTTAAGAATTCTACTTTTTTGGCTGTTTTCCCTTCAATTTTCTACTCTTTTTATGCTGTCAATAGATAGGAATGAGTCCCAATCAATGCACTTAGACATTTCCCCTTCATTTATTGTGGTTTCTTTAGTAAAGCAGGGAAGAAGCGCACGCATCCGTTTAGAGAGCTGGGTGAAAGTGCCTGGTTTCAGGGGTGTAGTCATTTCCTCATTAAAGCAGTTGGAGTTGAGTCTTTGGAAGTCTTGGTTGTTTCCAGATCTTTTGTTTCTTATCTCATCCCTTTTGTGTTGATTAAAGGAGAATTCCACTGATTTTTCTGTGTATTTGAGTGTGTGAGATGTCATCAGAGAGATTCTGAGAGGGTTTGGTGTGAAATGGTTCAGACGTCTTTACAGTGGTGGTGATGGGAACCAGGCGTCGCCATGACTACAACACAGATACAGACACTTTATTTACCATCCAGAACCACCAGAGAACCTACACTAGTCTGAGTTTTGTAGGAAATTATGAGTTTTGTGAGTGATGAGTTTAGTTTGAGGACTGTTTTGCCTCACAACGCCTTGCATGCATCCCTCCACCGTGAATGGGCCGCAGAAAAAAAAACAAACTTTCTCAAAACAGTCGCAAAACGTCTCCGACGTCAGGCGGTGAATTCGGTGAGTTCCTGTAGGAATTTTCTGCGAGGAGCTTTTAGAGGTGGACGTCTGGTTCCCATCACCACCACTGAGATCAGTTCTAGAGCAGAGCGTTTCACATCAAACCGCTCTGAAAGACTCCGTTTACATCTCGACCACTGAGTTATGTATACATTTTGATAAGTTGATGAAATTCACCGTTAAAGTGTGGCTGCATCGCCTCACCAGGGCCGACACGTACAGAAGTCTGGAGCTGTCGCTACAATTTTCTGGATTGTTATCTTGAGAAGTTATTTATCTTGTGATTATTGTGTTCTCAAGATAACAACTTGTTGATCTTGATCACAATAATTTATTTATCTCAAGATAACTTCTCTCAGGAGTACAGGATAACTTTTCGAGACGGTTATCTTGAGAGCTCATTTGTATATATCAGTCTTAAAGGTGCACTGAACAGCCCGTTTAATTCTAAGGGATAAAAAGAGGTTGGAAAATGGGGAAAAGTGAATGATGTAGTGCAGGGCTTGGAAACATGAGGCTCTTTTCCTGCCCTGTTGTGGCTCCACAGCTGAATCAGATCAGTAGGTAATAATAAAATAATCCTCCTCTACAGTAAAATAAAGCTCTGCTGATCCTTCAACACAGTTTAACAGTAAAACGCTGGAGTTAATGTAGAACTGCTGATTCACCCTTTAACCCTGAAGATCAGCGCAGACGGCTGGTCACCATAGCAACACAGACAACAGTCTCGTCTAGCTAGTAGCTACGAAACGGCAAAGGGAGAGATTTAAGACGAACATCGATAATTTGGCGACGAATGGACTTATTTATGTTTATAATCACTCCAGATGGTTTCCTGATGTGGTTAATCTGCAACGAGAAACTGACCAACGCTAAAAAGTCACGAGGCTGATTCGCCAGCTCCTCGGTCCAATTTTCCCATTCCACCTTAAAAGGTGCAGCAGTTACATTCAGACACCATTTAAGGTAGAACGGGCAAATTCAAACAAGAAGCTGGCGAATGAGGAGCTGAACATTGAGAGACATTTTACAAGGTTCCTGCTGGAGATGTGAGAAAAACGGCTATAGCTGAGCTGAAGCTTAAAGCAGAGCAAAGTAAATCTGCGTTTTTGTTTATAGTTTTTATTCTATGCTAGTGCATTAACACATACCGAGGCACATTTACAGCCAAGATGGTAAAATGGACACATGTTGTGCCTCCCAAGGTGGACCAACTTTTGTTGAAAGGACAAATGTAGAGTATGGGCCCTTTAAAATAGACTGGATCATTAAAATGATAGTTAAATATTCGCCTGTATGAAACCCACAGAAACTCACCTGGAGCTGTGATTGGTCGGGATGCTTACAGCACACGGTTTAAAAAGGGCTCATTTACATATTTCAGCCTTCACTGCTGCCAACGTTGCGATGCTATTAGAGGACGGTACATTTGTTCAGCCCTATAGATCAGCTCTGTTCCTCTGCTCTCTGTAGTCTGTTTTTCAGGCTCTGCTTGCAGGAACTTCCCATAATGAACCTTTCATGCTCGTCACCATCTGTTTGTGACCATCAGCTCTGTCTGTAAAGACGTCCGGCGCTAAAGGGCCATAATTATGCTCTTTATCGTCAGCCTCTCTGCTGAGCACATGAGCCACACGCACAGTCATAATGATGGGCTTGTACGCTGCTTGTAAAATGGTGTTCGCCCCCTTTTAATAGTTTAACCACCTTTTTTAGTAGAGTTTACTTATTCACTTACTGGGATTCCTTAAAAAATCCACCCCTCCCTTTTTATAACTCCTTATTCTCCAGGGTCTGTCCATCTGAATTTATGTGACTAAATCGTAAGGGAAATTATTCAGTAACTGCATTTTATTTTATTTTTTTCTAAAAGCCCCTCAAATGAACAGACCATGTGTTTTTTATTATCATAAACACGTCACTACATGCTCACAATTCACTGCTGAAAGACCAAAAATCTCCGACGCTCTTTGTGTTGTTTTCTAAAAGTGATGTTTCCAGAGCAGATCACTGAAGAGACGCCGTCTGTTTATAGTTTAGAGCCCAGATTTGGGGAAAAACGGGTCGACTTTCAGTAGAAAAACAAAGTTCAGCTTCTTTTATTATAAGGGTTTAAAATGACATCACCGTCTATTAGACTGGAGAGAAGAGCTACAGCCTCACATGACGCCCAGCTTCTGAATGGAGCTTATGGAGTATGAACGTTATGAGGAACATGACCAAGTGCGTTTTGGAACCACCGGTGGTCCCGAGGAGTTTTAAGAATCCCTGCTGTCACACCTGTGTTATACATTAATTCTAAGAAAAAGAGGTTGGAAAATGGGGAAAAATGAATGATGTAGTGCAGAGCTCGGAAACTTGCGGCTCTTTTCCTGCCCTGTTGCGGCTCCACAGCTGAATCAGATCAGTAGGTAATAATAAAATCATCCTCCTCTACAGTAAAATAAAGCTCTGCTGATCCTTCAACTCAGTTTAATAGTAAATGGTCTTAAACGCTGGAGTTAATGTAGAACTGCTGATTCACCCTTTAACCCTGAAGATCAGCGCAGACGGCTGGTCACCACAGCAACACAGACAACAGTCTCGTCTAGCTAGTAGCTACGAAACAGCAAAGAGAGAGATTTAAGACAGACGTCGATAATTTGGAGACGAATGGACTTATTTATGTTTATAATCACTCCTGATGCGCTTAATCTGCAACGAGAAACTGACCAACGCTAAAAGTCACGAGGCTGGTCACCATAGCAACACAGACAACAGTCTCGTCTAGCTAGTAGCTAATGATAAAGCACACGACGCCCAGCTTCTGAATGGAGCTTATGAAACATGACAGTGTGTTTTGGAACCATCGGTGGTCTCGAGGAGTTTAAGAAGTCCTGGTGTCACACCTGCATCGTACAGGTGGCCACCTGCAGGAGAGGTGGAGCCCTGAGGACAGTCGGGAGCAGATTATGTAAACAAATAGCAAGATAGCTTCAGTGAGCTAATCAGCTAGCCATGCAAATAATGAGTAGAGAGATTAGTTTTCTAGGAAGTACGACGTGATTCCTTGACAGTCAGAGAGAAGTCAATAGTAATTATTAGTAGGTCCCTTTTCTGAGTAAATGCTCCCAACACTGCCCTAAAACCACCGTTAATGTGGACATTAGAAACGTCCTCACAAACTCCCCCAACTAAACTGCGTCTTGAGCGATAAATAAAATGATAAATAATGCTTCTTATTTTAGTAAGATAGCAAAGTTTTTAAAATACATGACATTATATGTAACCAAAGGGCTCCCATGTTAGCGAGCCAGCTACTGCTTTATTATTGGAGCCTAAACTTAACAAGAACAGTTAAATCGCACGTTTAAATACGCTGGGCTGGGTATCGTCATGAGTCAAAGACGAGTCAAGTTTTCAAATCGACAATTTTAAAAAATCTATACACCTCAAATGGTGCAGCAGTTACATTCGGCGCCTCGGTCATAATTTAAGGTGGAACGGAAAAATTCAAAAGAGAAATGAATTCATTTTCGCAACTTTTAATTTGACAGTCTCTTGTTGCAGATTTTACGTACCACAAAACCAAATGCGCTGCTTTTAAAATTTTTCCTTCTTTTCTCTCCCCGATCTACTCTGAGCCAATCCAACGTAATTTCGTACAAATGCGCACTTACGGTGTAAATTTGAATGACAGTCAGTCTAAGTCTAAATCTAAATGACAGTAAGTCCATGTAACCAGGGCTTTCGTGCTATGTTGCACACTTTGGAGCTGAGATTCAACGTCTAGTGTGTCAACGACTGTGTGTGTGTGTGTGTGTGTGTGTGTGTGTGTATATATTATATATATATATATATATATATATATATATTTATATATATATATATATGTATGTGTATATACATATAAATGAGCTGTGTTCTGATTGGTTGCCTCATTCAAAAGCAGTCCAGGCTGAAAACCCTTCCTATAACTTCAGTGACTTAAATGTAAGTGGGCGGAGCTAAAATGTAGACTGTGTAAAAAGACATATATAAATGTGTTGGATTTTGTGACATCACAAAAACAGTGAATTCGGAAGGCGCTGTTTTTTTCAGTCTCTGTTTTCCATGATATGGGCCCTTTAATGGAAAAAGAGTCAAGCTGGACCTCGACACCCGAACAGCTCAAGCGCATAATGAGTTTTATTATTTCCTTCCGGCAGGTTTCTGTGAAAACTCGTCCCACTTCTGCTGCAGCTGCGTGCTTGTTTGAGCCGCCTTCTCCTGAAGGTAAGAAGCTTTTCTGCTCAAACCACATCACCTACGAGGGAATGAATGAGCTAATGAAGCGTAGAGGTCGTTTTGTTCAGCGCTCACTGGACCGAGGCGTGAGAGGCTGTGATGCAGGGTTTGTCCTCAGTGTCCAGCAGCACTGCTGAGGAGCAGCGGCACGGTTTTCTCATCCTGCCAATTAGGCCGCATGAGATAATTACCAGTGCATAATAACAGCATGCTAGACTGGCCCGGCCTTCGGCAGAGCTCTAAACTGTAGTAATATTATAATGAGATTTAAAGGGCCAATACCCTTGACCAGGCTGTTTTTGTTCTTCTGACTTTAAGATTTAAATATTTTTCATTTTTCAGTTTTTGACAGAATCTGAAAGAACGCACTGCTCTTTATATAGTGTGTAAATTTCATAATGAATGTACCAAAATAAACAGCCCAAAATGACATGGAAAAATGTCTGGTTCCATTGACTTACATTAAAAGTAAAGTAGGTTTTTTCCTTCTCCTGTAAAGTTACCGTTTATGTGCTCATTTCAAAAGCAGACTTAAACACTCCTTGACTTTATTTCTGAGAGTTTAGGTGTATGTAAGTCTTTTAAAGTGGCTTTGAACACAGCTCAGTCAATTAGCCAATCAGACTGGAACTATCAGTTTTTAGAATTCCATTTATAAATTAATCTATAATCAATATCAATTGCAATAAACTACCAAGCAACATAATTTGTGAACAGTAGCTATGCACTGAGAAAAAAGGTATCTAGTGAAATGATGTTAAATCTAGTCTTTATGTCTAATATTCCTAATTTTGAGACTGTTGTGAGCTTTTTTTTTTTAATTTATTAAATCTGCCGTGTTGAACGGTATAAACGTTCGCTACGACGCACATGCAGAACGGACTAAAACTTTCCGATAGGGAATGTAATCGGATACAGGCATTTTCACTGTAATTATTCTTCTGTTTATTGGCTTATTTACAGGATTACCCACCTTCTTCAATCAGACAGAAATTTTATTCTGAATGGGCTCAGTCGGACTAACTATTCTGGTTGAGCTATTAGCCGGATTATTAACAGATTATTATCCTGTATGTAAATGTGTTTTCAGGTCCTTTCAGAAATATCGTAATTACACTAAGAGTGCGCATGAATGCCACCACAGTCTCAAAATCACTCATTACTAGCAGGAAATTCAGGTCTTTCTAAAAATCCCTGACTTTCAGAGTATTCCAGTTCTCTGGCAGTGACACAGGAACACTGCAAGTCTTTGTCCTCTCGTCCACATGCAGAATGACCAGGACACGAGCGTCATGCTGTCTGATTTACAGTTTCTGACTGGATTAAAAACACTGAGCATCTGTTAATCACTTTGGTCCATTATTACAAAATTTCTCCTCTCTTCGGCAGTAGAAGAAAAACAGAAGGCACAAAAATGTTGTTTCCAAACAAAACTGTGAAAACACAACACGACCTCTGATCTCCTAAGTAGGAGCTTCTGAGGAGGAGCTCATGAATTCAATCTATTTCACAACAGCTTCCCAGCAAACGCTGTTACATTGTGACAACCTGTTGTTTTGGTGCCCACAACATTTTCACAATGTTGAAATTTATACAACAGTTCCAGCCACGCAAGCTGATTGGTTGAGAGGCTTTCTAACCGTGCTGTTTCTTCACCATAACATCACGGTTTATTCACAAACACTGTATCACTCCACTGAGATGCTGTGGCTAAACAACGACTCTGACAGCTGTAGGAGAAGCTTTACAGACCGTCTGGAACAAAACAAAACACTTGGGTAGAGGCGCTTGTTCCTTGCTCGGTCACTTGGGTAGAGATGTTTGTTCCCTGCTCGGTCACTTGGGTAGAGGCGCTTGTTCCCTGCTCGGTCACTTGGGTAGAGGCGCTTGTTCCTTGCTCGGTCACTTGGGTAGAGGCGCTTGTTCCTTGCTCGGTCACTTGGGTAGAGGCGCTTGTTCCTTGCTCGGTCACTTAGGTAGAGGCGCTTGTTCCCTGCTCGGTCACTTGGGTAGAGGCGCTTGTTCCCTGCTCGGTCACTTGGGTAGAGGCGCTTGTTCCTTGCTCGGTCACTTGGGTAGAGGCGCTTGTTCCTTGCTCGGTCACTTGGGTAGAGGCGCTTGTTCCCTGCTCGGTCACTTGGGTAGAGGCGCTTGTTCCTTGCTCGGTCACTTGGGTAGAGCGCTTGTTCCTTGCTCGGTCACTTGGGTAGAGGCGCTTGTTCCCTGCTCGGTCACTTGGGTTGAGGCGCTTGTTCCCTGCTCGGTCACTTGGGTAGAGGCGCTTGTTCCCTGCTCGGTCACTTGGGTAGAGGCGCTTGTTCCCTGCTCGGTCACTTGGGTAGAGGCGCTTGTTCCCTGCTCGGTCACTTGGGTAGAGGCGCTTGTTCCTTGCTCGGTCACTTGGGTAGAGGCGCTTGTTCCTTGCTCGGTCACTTGGGTAGAGGCGCTTGTTCCTTGCTCGGTCACTTGGGTAGAGGCGCTTGTTCCCTGCTCGGTCACTTGGGTAGAGGCGCTTGTTCCCTGCTCGGTCACTTGGGTAGAGGCGCTTGTTCCCTGCTCGGTCACTTGGGTAGAGGCGCTTGTTCCTTGCTCGGTCACTTGGGTAGAGCGCTTGTTCCTTGCTCGGTCACTTGGGTAGAGGCGCTTGTTCCCTGCTCGGTCACTTGGGTTGAGGCGCTTGTTCCCTGCTCGGTCACTTGGGTAGAGGCGCTTGTTCCCTGCTCGGTCACTTGGGTAGAGGCGCTTGTTCCCTGCTCGGTCACTTGGGTAGAGGCGCTTGTTCCTTGCTCGGTCACTTGGGTAGAGGCGCTTGTTCCTTGCTCGGTCACTTGGGTAGAGGCGCTTGTTCCTTGCTCGGTCACTTGGGTAGAGGCGCTTGTTCCTTGCTCGGTCACTTGGGTAGAGGCGCTTGTTCCTTGCTCGGTCACTTGGGTAGAGGCGCTTGTTCCCTGCTCGGTCACTTGGGTAGAGGCGCTTGTTCCCTGCTCGGTCACTTGGGTAGAGGCGCTTGTTCCCTGCTCGGTCACTTGGGTAGAGGCGCTTGTTCCCTGCTCGGTCACTTGGGTAGAGCTGTCATGGAGGTGTTTTTATTCATGTTTTGATGTTTATGGCTTGAATTTAGTTAACTTGATTTAAGTTAACTTTTAAATATGATTTTTGGTTTGTTTAGTTATTGTTTCTTTTTTATTACATTTTTCATTCATTTTCATATTTTTTTTATTTACTTCTATAATTATTATAAATTTTTTAACATTTAATGTATTTTTTCCAACTTTTTGTTCCCTGATTTCTGGATTGGCTTGGGTACACTTTAAATGGGGGTCTTCCTCAATGTACTCTAGTTTAGACAAAGGTTATTTGATTGATTGATTGAATTTATGGCCTAATGCTGGTTCTAATAGTGACAGTTCACCACTGAATAGTAGATTTTCATGCAATTTCAAAGTGCGGGAGTGTTAGCTTGCTAGAAGCCTGTTCTACTGAGCTGGATGGTGTTGGGCAGATTGGAAACAAGAACCAATTTGTTTCCACGCTAAAACATTCAATTTCACAGCAAAAACTACACCCAATCTATCCCACATACAAAATTACCACTGAGTGAGCTCTGCACTCGGACCTATCTAGCTGACCATCTTATCTCACTGTGGTTTAGGTCATGGTTGAGAACCAGGTGCAGTATTATCTTTAGTCTCCATGACTGTTTGTCCTAATTGTTTGGAGTGGGAGTTTCTGACTGGCACAGCTCGTCTGTCATGGGATTACAGGAAAAACACATTGAGACATCGGAGCAGAAGCAGGAGCCCACAATCGAGACAGTATAATTAGTCTAGGAACATGTTCTGTTCGCTAAGAACGTAGGCTGGATTTGTTATACACGTCACCTGGTCATGCTGTGGGTTTAGAGGGCAGTCACTAATCACACCATTGTTGACGCAATGAATTAGCCTGTTCATGGAGCGTATCGCTGTTGTTGGAAGAAAACCTTGCATTTCCGAAATGGTAACTTTACAGGGGAAGGAAAAACACACTCTACTTTTAAAACAAGTCAGTGGAACCAGACTTTTTCCCCAAGTCATTTTGGGCCATTTCTTTTAGTCTATTCATCATAAAATTTACATACAATGTACACTATATGCCAAATGTCTTCACTCACCCATCCAAATCATTGAATTCAGGTGTTCCAGTCACTTCCATGGCCACAGGTGTATAAAGCCGAGCCTCTAGGCCTGCAGACTGCTTCTACAGACATTAGTGAAAGAATGGGTCGCTCTCAGGAGCTCAGTGAATTCCAGCGTGGTACCGTGATCAGACGCCACCTGTGCAGCAAGTCCAGTCGTGAAATTTCCTCACTACTAAATATTCCACAGTCAACTGTCAGTGGGATTATAACAAAGTGGAAGCGACTGGGAATGACAGCAACTCAGCCACGAAGTGGTCGGCCACGTAAAATGACAGGGCGGGGTCAGCGGATGATGAGGGGCATAGTGCGCAGAGGTCACCGACTTTCTGCAGAGTCAATCAATACAGACCTCCAAACTTCATGTGGCCTTCAGATCAGCTCAAGAACAGCGTAGAGAGCTTCATGGAATGGGTTTCCATGGCCGAGCAGCTGCATCCAAGCCTTACATCACCAAGCGCAATGCAAAGCGTGGAATGCAGTGGTGTAAAGCGCCGCCACTGGACTCTAGAGTCTGGGTTTGGTGGTTGCCAGGAGACGGTACTCTTCTGACTGCATTGTGCCGAGTGTACAGTTTGGTGGAGGGGGGATCATGGTGTGGGGTTGTTTTTCAGGTGTTGGGCTCGGCCCCTTAGTTCCAGTGAAAGGAACTCTTAAAGCTTCAGCACCAAGAGATTTTGGACAATTTCATGCTCCCAACTTTGTGGGAACAGTTTGGGGACGGCCCCTTCCTGTTCCAACATGACTGCCCACCAGTGCACAAAGCAGGTCCATAAAGACGTGGATGAGCCAGTTTGGTGTGGAAGAACTTGACTGGCCTGCACAGAGTCCTGACCTCAACCCCATAGAACACCTTTGGGATGAGTTAGAGTGGAGACTGTGAGCCAGGCCTTCTCGTCCAACATCAGTGTCTGATCCCACAAATGCGCTTCTGGAAGAACGGCCAGAAATTCCCATAAACACACTCCTAACCCTTGTGGAAAGCCTTCCCAGAAGAGTTGAAGCTGTTGTAGCTGCAAAGGGGGGGCCAACATCATATTAAACCCTATGGATTAAGAATGGGATGTCACTCAAGTTTGTGTGTGTGTAAAGCCAGATGAGCGAATACTTTTGGAAATATAATGTACTATATGTGACCACGGGTATTTTCAAATTATGTAAAAAAAAAAAACCTGAAAAATGACAAAAATGGAGATACGAGGTTTTGTTCCAGCAGCAGCGATATATAATATATATATATATATATACACATACACAGTGGGGCAAAAAAGTATTGTCAGCTGCTGATTGTGCAAGTTCTCCTACTTAGAAAGATGAGAGAGGTCTGTAATTTTCATCATAGGTTCACTTCAACTATGAGAGACAATATGAGAAAAAAAATGCAGGAAATCACATTGTTGCATTTTTAAAGAATTTATTTGTAAATTATGGTGGAAAATAAGTATTTGGTCAATAACAAAAGTTCAACTCAATACTCTGTAACATAACCTTTGTTGGCAATGACAGAGGTCAAACGTTTCCTGCAAGTCTTCACCAGGTTTGCACTGTAGCTGGTATTTTGGCCCATTCCTCCTGCAGATCTCCTCTAGAGCAGTGATGTTTTGGGGCTGTCGCTGGGCAACACGGACTTTCAACTCTCTCCACAAATTTTCTGTGGGGTTGAGGTCTGGAGACTGGCTAGGCCACTCCAGGACCTTGAAATGCTTGTTATGGAGCCACTCCTTCGCCCGAGCGGTGTGTTTGGGATCATTGTCATGCTGGAAGACCTAGCCACGTTCCATGTTCAATGCTCTCACTGATGGAAGGAGGCTTTGGTTTAAAATCTCATGACACATGGCCCCATTCATTCTTCCCTTAACACTGATCAGTCGTCCTGTCCTGTTTGCAGAAAAACAGCCTCAAAGCCTGATGTTTCCACCCCCAGGCTTCACAGTAGGTTTGGTGTTCTTGGGATGCAACTCAGTATTCTTCTTCCTCCAAAAATGACGAGTTGAGTTTTTACCAAAAAGTTCTATTTTGGTTTCATCTGACCACATGATATTCTCCCAGTCCTCTTCTGGATCATCCATATGCTCTCTGGCAAACTTCAGATGGGCCTGGACGTGTACTGGCTTAAACAGGGGGGCACGCCTGGCACTGCAGGATTTGAGTCCCTCTTGGCGTCGTGTGTTACTGAGGGTGGCCTTTGTTCCTTTGGTCCCAGCTCTCTGCAGGTCATTCATCAGGTCCCTCTGTGTAGTTCTGGGATTTTTGCTCACCGTTCTCATGATCATTTTGACCCCACGGGATGAGATCTTGCGTGGGGCCCCAGATCGAGGGAGATTATCAATGGCCTTGTACGTCTTCCATTTTCTAACAATTGCTCCCACAGTTGATTTATTCCCACCAACCTGCTTGCCTGTTGCAGATTCACTCTTCCCAGCCTGGTGCAGGTCTACAATTTTCTTCCTGGTGTCCTTCGACAGCTCTTTGGTCTTGGCCATGGTTGAGTTTGGAGTCTGACTGTTTGAGGTTGTGGACAGGTGTCTTTTATACAGACAACGAGGTCAAACAGGTGCCATTAATACAGGTAATGACTGGAGGACAGAAGAGCTTCTTAAAGAAGAAATTACAGGTCTGTGAGAGCCAGATTTTTTTGTGGGTGGCCAAATAATTATTGTCCACCATAATTTACAAATACATTCTTTAAACATGTCCATTGAGAGGGTTATTCATTTAAATTTTGTATGTGGGATGTGGGAACAAATTGGCTCTTGTTTCCAATCTGCCTAATTTTCCTGAATTACAGCAACACCGCCCAGCTCAGTAGAACAGGCTTCTAGCAAGCTAACACTCCTGCACTTTGAAATTGCATGAAAATCTACTATTCAGTGGTGAACTGTCACTATTAGAACCAGCATTAGGCCATAAATTCAATCAATCAATCAATCAATCAAATAACCTTTGTCTAAACTAGAGTACATTGAGGAAGACCCCCATTTACAGTGTACCCAAGCCAATCCAGAAATCAGGAAATAAAGTTAAAATGGCAAAAATATATCAAATGTTAAAAGTGTAATAAGATAGTCCTTTATTAGTCCCACAACAGGAAATTTTCATTAATAATCAGAGTAGTGAATAAGAAAATCAATGAACCAATAAAGTTACAACAATATAGTAACTTAATAAATAAGATGGAATAAGGATAAATTAAACATGTAATTAATGAAATAAATAAAGAAATAAAAGTTATAAAACAAAAGCTTGGTGGTATTAAAATGAATAAAAAAATTGAATAATAAAAATGAAACAATAACTGAAACATACCAAAAGTCCTATTCAGAGAGATTGACCCTGGTATTGCGGTTCTGGAAATAACTGCCTGGCAGTTCTTCAAAGATGGGTTGTAGTAGTGAGTGCTAAGCTAACAGCAAATCACATGAATAATTTTCAGTTCTAGATGAAAAAGAGATATTTTATGTGTTTTACTCAAAACTTGTGGTATAGCGTTTATTTCATTGCTGTCCAATGAAAAACAAGTATCTCCAAAACGGCAACTTTACAGGAGAAGGCTAAAACATTCTTTACTTTCAATGTAAGTGAATGGAAAAAGTTTTAATTCGAAGCTAATTTGGAGCATTTCTATTAGTCCAGTCAGCATGAAATTTTCACACAGTGTAAAGGATAGCTACAGCGCTCAAATAATGCAAAAAAGTAAAAATCGCAAAAAAATGGAGATGCATGGTTTTCATTGGGCAGAGACGATTAGACCTTCAGTTTCATGGTGACTCTCAGTAGCTCTGGTGTGGAGCTGCTGCTGTTTTCCATTTCTACCAACCCACAGATCAGGCTGCCCCTTATATTCAGTCAGTCTAGAACTTCCAGAAAGCCTAGAGTGATTGTCTCTTTGTAATTATGCTGATAGTTAATGTAACATGTTAGGAATACTCTTCAGCTCCTGAAGTCTCAACCAGTAGGAGAGCTCGCTTAACTATATCTGCCTAGATACCATGGAGGGAAACACTTGCAAATTTTTTTGGCCAATTTTCCACTCCAATTTTCCAATTCAACTCTCTTGTTTCCATCTGTAGCTCAATAGTAGTGCTTACACTTGCAGAGTTTAAACACAGGCGTGATTCTGTTGAATAAAACTAAAGGAAATTCTTTTACAGATGAATATTTTTTTAATTCTCAGAAATCATTAGGCGTTCTCTGGTTCTCCACTGCTTTAACACACCTCAGCACTGTTATATAACAACTCCAGCTGTAGCCAAAACCTGCCAAAGCAACTTAACCTGCCACACACTTCAAAAAATGTGGAAAATCTTAAGTGATACTTTTTTAATCCCACAAATGGGGAAATTCCACCTCCACATTTAACCCATCCGTGAAGTGAAACACCACATACACACTAGTGAGCACACACACACAAGGGGCAGTGAGCACACTTGACTGGAGCGGTGGGCAGCCCCATCCGCAGCGCCCGGGGAGCAGTTGGGGGTTAGGTGTCTTGCTCAAGGACACCTCAGTCATGGACTGTCGGCTCTGGGGATCGAACCGGCGACCTTCCGGTCACGAGGCTGGTTCCCTAAACTCCAGCCCACGACTGCCCCCAATATATATCTTGTCAATATATCTAATATTTTTCATTATAAGATTGTTTAACTTATTAAAGTCATTTTCTTTCTTGTTTTGAGTAATTTTATCTCATGAAAGTGTCTTATTCCATTGGCAGATCATTTTACTGGCTTCAAACCTGATTTCTTTAAATAAGCAAAATAATCTGCATTATTTCTCAAACTAAGTAAAATGATCTACCAATGGAATAAGACACTTTTACTAGATAAAATGACTTAAATCAAGTACAAAAAGTCTAGAAAAAGGCTAAAGAATCTTATAAAATGCCAACATCAATCTCAATAAGATATATTGACTACTTTTAAGATGTTTTCACTTCCTAAGATGTCATTTGCCGTAAATGTCAATGTGCATTTTTTTTTTTACAGTGCACTAGACAAAGTTTTGGTGGTTGCTGGTTTGGGGTGAAGAGGTCAATGTATCAGTTCAGTGCACAGCAGTGTTAGCTGACATGCAGCTCATGCCTTGGCTTTGACCTCCTAATTCAGAGTACATAAGATACACAGGAAAAAACATGTTCTGCTCACCACAAGGTGTGGTTGAGACTCCCCCACAGGAAGGTATTCTGTGAAATGGTTATAAATACACTGCCAGATGACTGAGACGTTCAATAGTTTTGACAAGATTTTGGCCTAAAACACATTTTTAAAAAGCTCATTCATGGCGGAGTTTTACACACCAGGGTCAAAGAAAACTGATTTTCCATCATCATTTACATTTCTGGCATTTGGCTGACGCTCTTATCTAGAGCGACTTACAATTTGATCATTTTGCACAGGTAGGCCAAGGTGGTGTTGGGAGTCTTGCCCAAGGACTCTTATTGGTGTAGTGTAGGGTGCTTGCCCTGGGATTGAACCCCAGTCTACAGCGTAGAAGGCAGAGGTGTTACCCACTACACTAACCAACCACCTCATCAATATTCCATATACTCAGATGACTCATGTAGGTTCTCTGGTGGTTCTGGATGGTAAATAAAACGTCTATATCTGTGTTGTAGTCATGGCGACGCCTGGTTCCCATCACCACCACTGTAAAGACGTCTGAACCATTTCACACCAAACCCACTCAGAATCTCTCTGTTTACATCTCAGTCAAAGACTAATGCAGAGATATTGTAAAGATCTGGTCTCGTCCTGTAAATCGTTTGGCTCTCTTGGTAATAAAACGTCTCTGCCTGTTTTGGTTGTAACGAAGGACTCGTTCTTGGCGAAGGTGACCTGGGTCAGCGGTGTGTGCGTGTGTTCACATAGCTCTCACTCTCACCATGTCCTACTTAAGCTGGCCACACTGGAGCTTTGTCCTGGGCTGAGTCCACCTGACCCCACGCTCTACCAGCTTTGGCAGCTCCAGCGGCCCGAGCTCCGGTTACACGCTTCATGTTCTCCGCTCCAGCGCAGCAGCCTCTAGGAAAGTGGTCAGTGTATCAGTGGTCAAGTATAGGGATGGACCATATCAAGACATAACAGTGGGAACCCTCAGGGCACTCAGAAGAGGCCTAATGATTTCTGGGATCATGTCTAATTTTTAGCTCATTTTTATTAAACTGAATTAACATTTATTGTGTTTGAACTGTAAGTCCTGTAGTCATACATTTTGGTTGAAAGCAACTCAGGAATTCAGTCAGGAATTTCGGTCCCATTTTATAAGGTCTCTAATAACTGTGTAGTTACATGTGAACAACATATGCAACAACAATGTAACTATTAAAGGTTTAGTCACTGCTGCAGACGGATTACAGTAACACAGCTTATACAGTTATACATGTGTATCAACTTCGGTTTTGCCTCATATGAAAACCGTAAGTGTATCTTAATAGTTGTAACAGCCTATTGTCTGTCATGTAATTACACGAGTAATAACAAATGTAATTACGTTTGTAATCAGACTGGAATAGCAGTTTTTTTTAGTTTTTTAGCAGTAAACACCCCACACTACACCAATAAGAGTCCTTGGGCAAGACTCCTAACACCACCTTCACCTACCTGTGTAAAAATAATCAAATTGTAAGTCGCTCTGGATAAGTGTGTCAGCCAAATGCCGTAAATGTAAAAGGAAGTATGTAATAACTATGTAATAACTTACATTAAGATGTTACTTATACTGTGTCTATCACCAAGCTCTCCTGACATTCAGCTCGCATTTATGTTGCTAGTGCTTTAAACCAGTCTCTACTGTAACAGAACAGCAGACGCCCCCTTATATTAACATGTAACTTCAATAACATTAATTAAATGTGTTGCGTTAAACCCAAAGCGTCTATATTACCACTCCTTTATTACATAGTAACTACATAACAACTACACTGTCCGCGTATTTTAGAGTGTAACTTTAACACTAAACTACAGGAAAGTTCCTCTGTAGAAGATAAACTTGTGTAATTACATGAGGCAAAACTGATACACATGTAATTACATAGGCTGTACTTCTGTAGTCCGTCTAACATTGACTAAAACATCAGTAGTTACCGTGTCAATGCGCGTGTTATTCATATGTAACTACACAGTTATTAGAGACACTTTATATTAAGTGGGACTGGAATTTCTTTCCCGTTTGATCTGACAGAGATGGAAACAAGTCACAAAGTCTCAAGTCTTCACACTCAAGTCCTCAAGATAGTTGAGTCTCGAGTCAAGTACAGAGTCAGTCAAGGCAAGTCCCAAGTCAACAGTCCTAATCTTCGAGTCCTAAACAGTTCAGTCTGCATTCTTCAGCTAATTTAGGGCCACAACACTGAGTGAAGGTAACAGTACTGTAGCCTTTTAGTGGCAGCATGTTAGCAGCGAATGGCTGCGCATTCAGTTTTTATTACTATTATTATTATTTTTACCCTTTCAAATAAAATACAGCATCCATGGTACAGAGAAAACCATGAGAGGTGTACTGAATACACAGAGTAGTGCAACTGTACATGAAAAGAATAAAAATAATGCTACTTAATTTAAAAAAAAAAGAAAAAAAATATATTTGAAGAAATGTTTGATGATTTTTGGCAATATTGAGGATGCAGGATTAAACTAATGACTAGCTCAGCACTAAAACCAGCTCAGCCAAGAAAAAACAATCACTGGTTTGAATTGAATTTAGACGACAGAAACCGAAACAACTGAGCTGAACAAGGTTTGCAGAAAAGGCAGCAAAATGATGGTGAGTGTTTGAAGCTGGCTTTGCCTGGTTTTGCCAACAGGTTCTTATTTGAATTCTCCGTTCCACCTTAAATGGTACAGCAGGTACGTTCCGGCGCCTGAATGCTGCACTGTTTAAGGTGGAACAGCAAATTCTAACATGAAGCTGGCGAATAAAGTCGATTTCAGCCTCGTGGTGAATGTCGCGCTTATTTTACCTGCAGAAGCTGCTAAAATGGGTCAAATAGAGAGCCGTGCTTCTTTGTTACCATGAGGAAATTGGTCCGTTCACCTGGTGAGTTTCTCCAGTAAGAGTTTGTGTGTTTCCAGCTTAATAGACGTGAACCTGAGCTCTAAATGCTTCGCTTGTCTTCTGAAATAAAATAATGCTGTTTATTCCGTTTACGGCACGAAGTGAATTAATTCACATAAAAAAGGAGGCGGCTGTGTAGAGTCCCGTCTGCAGTCTGACTCTCCACATTTCTGACACTTTGAGTCTCGAAATTTCCAAGTCAAGATGTTCAAGTCCGAGTCAAAGTATGAGTCACGGGTGTTGAAGTCAAAGTTGAGTCCCAAGTCTTTGTCGATTTTCTAAAGTCATCAAATTCGTGAATCAAGTCGAACTTGAGTCCAAATCCCATGACTCGAGTCCGCACCTCTGCTATCTAGACAGATACAGCCAAGCAAGCTCTCCCATTGGTTAGGACTTCAGGAGCTGGACTGAAGGCCTTAGGGAGATTAACACTGAGTTTTTCGGAAGGTGGACAGCGAGGCACACTGTGATGTGTTCCTTTCCTAAGGATTCACACTGCTGAGATTTTCCAAGGCTGCGCTGGGCTGCTCTTCGCCCTGTTGCCTAGCAACAGATACCAATCGCTTGTTAATTCAGGGTTGCCAGCTCTCACGGTTTTGGCGTTAGACTCACAAATTTCCAGAACGAAGTTGTGTCATGACTCTATTATTGCTGCTGTGGGAAGAAAACCTTGCATCTCCATTTTCATCATTTTTCAGTTGATGTCGTCATCTGTCATAAATGACTTGGAAAGACGTCTGGTTCCATTGACCTGCGTCAAAAGTGAAGTAGGTTTTTTCCTTCTCCTGTGAAGCTACCGGTTTGGAGATACGAGGTTTCCTTCTGACAACCGAGTTAAGTTTTTTGTGCATGATGACATCAGACTGGTTCGTATTACAGCCTGTTGAGAGGACATTGGCTTCAACTCCTGCTGCTCTGATGTTTTATATGTCAGGATTGTGGCTGGAGAAAGTTTTACATCTCTCTCTCCAGAAGATCACTCCATCCCACACCCTGCAAAAAATAAGTGATCTTAAATCTGGTCAGCATGTCTCTTTCCCATTTTGAGATGGTTGTGCCCTAATTAATAAGATATTATAATAAGAATATTTAACTCATTTCTAGACATTTTGTACCTGTTTTAAGTCATTTTATTACGTTAAAACAAGCAAATTTATCTGCCAACATAGTGAGAATATTTTACTTGATAAAGTTACTTAAAAGTAAATGTGTGAAAATAAGCCAATCTTTAAATAAGCCTACAACAGTCTCAACAGGAGAAATATTGGATATATCGAGATATAACTAGACTCAAGATCATTTTCCTTGACAAGACTGTCAGCGTGCCCATATTTATCAGGCACTCCAACGTAAGAACACTAATCAAAAAACAGTTATTATCAGTTCGTGCTGTTCTATTCAGTGCTCTATAAAAGCTGGGCTGACGCCAGATCAGTCTTACTGTGAGACGTCTGATGAATCTGGGCCAGTGTTTGGACTTGGGTAAATGGTTGAATCTGCTATTGTTCCTAAACGTGTCTCTCAGACTCTCTGCTGACTTAGTTCCTTGGCTGCTGTTGTGAGTTAATTGTTAAGCCGTCTTCTCCTTGCCTGTCTAGAGAGCAGCAACCCGCTCAGACTTTCTCTGCTAGTCCTTAGAGCCGGGCTGCCAAACTTGACCTGTAGAAGGACCGTATTTAAAAATCTCCTCAAATCTGTGGGCCAAAATTTGAATGAATGTTGTACTGTACCCTGAACTGACCACTGTTCATTCAGACCTTAAAATATTAGACAAACACTTGAAATATTCCAAATTTAAAGTCCCCCCAGGTGCTCGGTCTGTTAAACCTACCCATTTGATTGGCCTGCCATCCTGTCTTTGCTGCAAGTTTGTTAAGACTTGGGCTCAATTTCCGAGCTGCTGGTTTAAGGTTAAGTGTTTATAGTGGCTGAACTGCAGCTGAAATGCATTCAGGTGATATGACTGGTGTGGAATTGCGAAGGGTTGGATTGGTAGGATTGTGTCATGGGCCTGATCTGTCGCACAGGCCTTGAGTTTCCCACTTGGAGTATAGAGTAACCAAGGGGCTCAACTGTTTGATTGAAAAAGCCTCAAACGTGCATTATTGTTATTGAAAACTGTTTGATTTTGCTCATTATTTTTAGCAAATGTCAGCGTTTCGCAGGTAATTTAACGCCTGGCAGCTGCAGAGCAAGGCCAGCGGCTAGACCTTGCGTTCCTCACCCTCCCACTTCACCTGGAGCCCCTTTCATCGTGGATCATATCAACATCTGCTGACAGAAAGGCCGTGGCTAGGACTGAACGGCTTTGTTGGCCTTTTTTCTGAACCTCCTGCCAGGTCTGTACCAGCCTGTAAGCTGTGATGAATGAAAAATCATCAATCATCTCATCAAAAAATGTAAAGGGGTTTGCCCACTTTTCACTGCACCTCAATTAGTAGCCTGGTCAGACATCCTTGAATGACTCAGACCTGTTCCAATAGTGCAGATGAGTTTTAATGATTCAGATTTTATCTCATTTTTAATTGCTTACTGGGTGCTTTCTTCAGCTGCAGCTATGGCACTGTACTGGGAAGTGGGTCACTGCGGGGATGTGGTTTTCCTACGGCCCAGTACCGCCAAGAACGGAAAGCAAAAGCAAAATGGGTCAAATATTACCACAAGCCCCGTCCTGAGGACTCCCAGATGAGATGTATGCCTCTCTTTGTGTTCTTGAGAACGTTAGGAGTGGGAATTTTCTTCAGCAAACCAGAAAATAAGTAATTCCCTCTGAAATATTTTCTTTATGTGGGTGAAGAACCCGCCACATTTTGCTCTGTGCTCTACATGCCTCTGGACATACTGTTTCTGACCAACTCCAGATGCTATAGATATGTAAATTGTGAAAAGGTTAACGGTTAAAAGATATGATGGTTCCAGCCTCAGTTAGGGTTGGGTAATATGACTGTTATTGTCCTACTAGATGAGTAGAAACTTCATTAGAAGAATTGATCTCCTTTTCAGATCCTGTGACTAACCATAACAAACTGCAGTGAGATTTAAACAGTGCTGAAGTGATTACAATGGTAATACATTGGTTTATAACAAATAGAGAGTAGCAACACGATGGAGCCCACCCACTTTTTCATTGGCACATCTACATTTGTCAATGTCCCACCTACTTTTGTCATTGGTCCAACCATTTTTATCATTGATCTACCCACTTTTTTATCATTTGTCCAACCACTTTTATCATCACTGCTCCGACCACTTTTGTCATTGATCTACCCAATTTTATCATTGGTCCACCTACTTTTGTCATTGGACCACCTATTTTTATCATTGGTCTACCCACTTTTGTCATTGATCTACCCACTTTTGTCATTGATCTACCCACTTTTGTCATTGGTCCACCCACTTTTGTCATTGGTCCACCTACTTTTGTCATTGGACCACCTATTTTTATCATTGCTCTACCCACTTTTATCATTGATCTACCCACTTTTGTCATTGGCCCACCTACTTTTGTCATTGGTTCAACCATTTTTGTCATTTGTCTACCTACTTTTATCATTGGCCCACCTACTTTTGTCATTGGTTCAACCATTTTTGTCATTGATCTACCCACTTTGATCATTGGCCCACCTACTTTTGTCATTGGTTCAACCATTTTTGTCATTGATCTACCCACTTTTATCATTGGCCCACCTACTTTTGTCATTGGTTCAACCATTTTTGTCATTGATCTACCCACTTTGATCATTGGCCCACCTACTTTTGTCATTGGTTCAACCATTTTTGTCATTGATCTACCCACTTTTATCATTGGCCCACCTACTTTTGTCATTGGTTCAACCATTTTTGTCATTAATCTACCCACTTTTATCATTGGCCCACCTACTTTTGTCATTGGTTCAACCATTTTTGTTATTGATCTACCCACTTTTGTCATTGGTCCACCTACTTTTGTCATTGGTGCAACCACTTTTGTCAATGGTCCACCCAGTTTTGTCAGCTCATCCACTTAGACCATTCAAAATGACTGCTCAAATGGACTTTTGATATTACACTTCAATTACAATTTTATTAATAAATAAACCACAATAAAACACAAATTGGAATATTAAGCTCAATATGCATTCCTACCAGTATGAGTTTGATAGTACAGATACGCCAAAGATGAATCTGATGACTAACAAAACAGTCGGTGTAATTTTTCATGCCACTCATGTTACATATTGTTACTTTTGCCTTGTCGTCCAGCTTTAGTCCTTATATCAGGCACTCAAATGACAAACTTCTCAGAACATTTTTGCTTCTGAGCTTCTTGGTACTGAGCCATTTTTGGTTTGCATCACTAGTTTCTGTTCACTCTTCAGGCTGCTTTAGCCTGGGGAACACAAGCAACCCAAGCATGGTGGTGATCATGTGCTGGTCAGATGGGGCCACGGGGCTGTAAATGACCCATATCATGGAAGATCAAATAATCAATTGGTTCATTGAAACTAAGGAATTGTATGTAGTTTGTTAACTTGCTTTAATTCAATGTTAAATCCACCTATTCTTCTACTGCAGTTTAGCTCCGCCCACTCACACTGAAGTTATAAGGAGTGTTTCAGGCTGGACTGCTTTCTGAACAGTCACAGTGGAGTACAGCCAATCAGAACTGAGCTCATTTACATCTATCAGTCTTAAAGGTACAGTACCAAAATTAGCCTGTTTAATTCACCGTTGACCTACCCACAATCTCTAAAATAATGCCTTTTATAGGATAAGCAAAAAACATTGTCAGTGTTGATTCACATCAATATGAATTTGTTCTTGTTATTATTTATTTCAGACCATTTCTATGAGTGCATTTGCCATAAAATTTTCACAGAAAAGTGCAAATGTAAAAATTAGAAAAGGAAGTCATGAGATTCGTAAGATTCATGTGTCAATATTATGATATAAAAGAACTGTGCCAAAACAATAAGATTTATTATTAACTTATTATCCAAATTTAACATCAGCATTCAAATAAGGAGCCAAAGTCCAGCTCCGTTTGCGGAAATGAAAGTCCAATACAGTAATGCTAACAGCAGATAAGGACATAAACTGACTCATATTTACACTGAAAAAGGAATGACGCTTTCTAGAAATAATTAACTACTAGACAGATATTTATTAAGAAGTTGTTTTCTGCTAAAGAACTACACTATATTTCCAGAAGTATTCGCTCGTCTGCCTTCACACACATATGAACTTGAGTGACATCCCATTCTTAATCCATAGGGTTTAATATGAACTCTTCTGGGAAGGATTTCCACAAGGGTTACAAACGTGTTTATGGGAATTTCTGACCGTTCTTCCAGAAGCACATTTGTGAGGTCAGACACTGATGTTGAACGAGAAGGTCTGGCTCACAGTCTCCACTCTAATTCATCCCAAAGGTGTTCTATGGGGTTGAGGTCAGGACTCTGTGCAGGCCAGTCAAGTTCTTTCACACCAAACTGGCTCATCCACTTCTTTATGGACCTGCTTTGAGCACTGGTGCTCCGTCATGTTGGAACAGGAAGGGGCCGTCCCCAAACTGTTCCCACAAAGTTGGGAGCATGAAATTGTCCAAAATCTCTTGGTGCTGAAGCTTTAAGAGTTCCTTTCACTGGAACTAAGGGGCCGAGCCCAACTCCTGAAAAACACCCCCACACCATGATCCCCCCTCCACCAAACTGTACACGTGGCACAATGCAGTCAGATGAGTACCGTTCTGGCAACCACCAAACCCAGACTCATCCATCAGATTTCCAGATGGAGAAGCGTGATTGGTCACTCCAGAGAACACGTCTCCACTGCTCTAGAGTCCAGTGGCGGCGCTTTACTCCACTGCATTCCACGCTTTGCATTGCGCTTGGTGATGTAAGGCTTGGATGCAGCTGCTCGGCCATGGAAACCCATTCCATGAAGCTCTCTACGCTGTTCTTGAGCTGATCTGAAGGCCACGTGAAGTTTGGAGGTCTGTAGAGATTGACTCTGCAGAAAGACGGTGACCTCTGCACACTATGCCCCTCAGCATCCGCTGAGCCCGCTCTGTCATTTTACGTGGCCGACCACTTCGTGGCTGAGTTGCTGTCGTTCCCAATCGCTTCCACTTTGTTATAATCCCACTGACAGTTGACTGTGGAATATTTAGTAGTGAGGAAATTTCACGACTGGACTTGCTGCACAGGTGGCGTCCGATCACGGTACCACGCTGGAGTTCACTGAGCTCCTGAGAGCGACCCATTCTTTCACTAATGTCTGTAGAAGCAGTCTGGAGGCCTAGGGGCTCGGCTTTATACACCTGTGGCCATGGAAGTGACTGGAACTCCTGAGTTCTGTGATTTGGATGGGTGACCGAATACTTTTGGCAATATAGTATATTTAAAGGCAAGAAGTAAATTACAAGCAATAAGTGAAAGGTTCTTGGGGGAAATGGAGGAGAGTTAAAGTTTTCTGAATCTTTCCATACTGGCATTTCCACACTGTAAAACCAGCTGTTCAGGAGGTCAGTGAAGGTTAATCTCTGTCTGAAGGAAAATGAGCAGTTTAAGGATGAAATATGCGGCAGTTTTACATTTAGGCCTGCTACCTCTTTCATCACCTGTCGTAGTCTCGCTATAGTAACACTGCTCTCCATAACGACTTTCACTGGAGGCACAACTCAGGATGTCAGTCAGTGTTTGGTACAGATCAGTTACTGTCAAGATTTGTTTCTGAACAGTGAGTTATTACTAATTTATTAACAATGGTAGATTCATGCAATTGGTTACAGGTTACAAGTTGCTGAAAACTGGGTTCTGATTGGCTGTGTCATGGAACTTGTTTTGAATTTTGAATGCATGAATTACTCAATAACTAATTGTCATTATTTGTTTCATGTAGATTTCAAGTAAATCATTAACTTCTGTAAATTATTAACAATAAATTATTCAGTAACTGCTATGAATGATTCATCATCTGCTGTGAATTATTCAATATTTCTTATACATTATTCAGCATCAGCTATGAATTATTTATTATCTACTATGAATTATTTATTATCTACTATGAATTATTCAGCATCAGCTATGAATTATTTATCTACTATGAATTATTCAGCATCAGCTATGAATTATTCAGCATCAGCTATGAATTATTTATTATCTACTATGAATTATTCAGCATCAGCTATGAATTATTTATCTACTATGAATTATTCATTATTGACTGAATTATTCAGCATCAGCTATGAATTATTCGTTATCTACTATGAAGTATTCATTATTACCTATGAATTATTCAGCATCAGCTATGAATTATTTATCTACTATGAATTATTCATTATTGACTGAATTATTCAGCCTCAGCTATGAATTATTCGTTATCTACTATGAAGTATTCATTATTACCTATGAATTATTCAGCATCAGCTATGAATTATTTGTTATTTACTATGAATTATTCAGCATCAGCTATGAATTATTTGTTATCTACTATGAAGTATTCATTATTACCTATGAATGATTCAGCATCAGCTATGAATTATTCAGCATCAGCTATGAATTATTTGTTATCTACTATGAAGTATTCATTATTACCTATGAATTATTCAGCATCAGCTATGAATTATTTGTTATTTACTATGAATTATTCAGCATCAGCTATGAATTATTCGTTATCTACTATGAAGTATTCATTATTACCTATGAATGATTCAGCATCAGCTATGAATTATTCAGTATATATGATGAATTATTCAGCACCTACTGTTTTGTTGTTTATATTATCTTTATTTCAGTGTAGGAGTGTAGGCATCTGTGAGAAAGCTATTTTGGCTCTTAGTGTTAATGAATACCCCTGCAGGCTTATGGGGCCTGTTGGAATTTACTCAGCTGAAGCACATGACCACACAGCACCATCACTCCCACAGCCGCGGCGGCAGAGCAGCGGACGCAGAAGGGTGTAAAACAGGCGGCCGACAGTGTTGGTGAGTGACGGCCGCTCATGTGATGTATTATAACCCTCCGAGTGCTCAGTCGGAGCAATGATGGAAGCTTTGAGACAGAGAGCTTCACTCACTCACAGATCACATGAAATACATTACTACATTAAATTATTAGACTTAATTACAAAATTAAATTAACTCCTTCATCTCGAAGGGCTTGTTAGTGGCTCCGCACTCCGGTTCCTCATTCTCATCACTACAAAACTTGCACAGCCGTTTCACAGGAGATTCATTCATATTAGATACAGAATGCATAGTTATTAGTAGATCCTAAATATTCATAGTGGATGCTGAATAATTCATAGTAGATACTGAACAATCCATAGCGCTTACTGAATAGTGAACCCCAAAATGAATATATGAACTAATATTAATATTACAAACCTGTTATAAGTCTTAACGAGAGTGTGGGAGTGAGGTGTGGACCCAGATATGGCTCATTAGTGTTCACATGGATCCTGAAAGTTCGGAATTATATGTAATAATACAGTGTAGCACTGTAATAAATAACAGGGGATATTTGTACCACATAAAGATTTTGCATTTAACCACAACAAGACACTCATTTTGCAATTCAGTGATTATTTATTTTAAAAAATTACATTCATGTGTTAAACTCTAAGGGTCTGTAGGGGGATGCACGCTCCTTAACATGATTACAGACCTCATGCATTCATTTAACCCTTTAAACTGCAGTTTGAGTGATCAGATATTAAAGTACTATATAATACCCAGTCTCTACTATGAATCGTTCAGTATCTATTATGAAACTAACTGTTCATTTTTCTATACCGGTGAGACTGAGAAAGAATGGACCAACATACAGACTCTTGGAGTTTAGGGTGGTCCGCAGTTATAGAATCATTTATAGTCGTTTTGGATAGTAAGCTTAGGATTAATACACGATTAATAATCTTAGGTTTAAAGGGGTTAAACTGTTGGAAGCACCACACGATTTGTGGCCTTTTGTCTGTATTTCTAGACTCTCCAAATTTGGGAATGGTACATGCCGTTGGAAATGGCTGGCATTAATCTGCGGTGGTGTGTTTTTCATAGGCTGCCAGTGATGTAATAGATCACGCACTGGACGGCTAGGAATTTGCTTCACTCCACAAAATGTGCCTCAGAACATGTTTATCAGGGGCAAAGCGCAGAGTCACTGAGCACTTTATTAGGAACACCTCCTTGCTTCTACGCTCATGGTCCATTTCATCAGCACCACTTACTGACAGCTATTGATCGTGTTGGCTTAAAGGCAAAGCCCTTTGTGAGAAATCTCGGTGTGACTTTTGACTCCCACCTCAGTTTCTCCTCACACATCAAGGAGCTTCTTCAATCCTGCTTTTTTCAACTTAGAAATATTAGTAAAGTTAGGAGTTTCGGCCCTTTTCTGACATTGAAAGAATCATTCATGCTTTTGTCTCCACCCGTTTGGACCACTGCATTGCCTCATTTACTCGTCTGAGTCAGAGGGAGGTGGCTCATCTACAGCTTGTTCAAAATGCAGCTGCTCGTCTTCTCACTAGGACAAAGCGCAGGGAACATATAGCAGTACTGGCTTCTCTACACTGGATGCTGTAGAATTGATTTTAAATTTTAATGCTCACTTATCAGGCTGTTCATAACGAGGCTCCAGCCTCCGTCACTGAGCTCTCACGTGCTCTTCATAGCGCGAGAACTTTAAGGTCTTCTAATCAGGGGTTACTAACTGTTCCTCGTACTAACGTAAAATCAAAGGGGGGCCGGGTTTTTGCAGTTTATGCTCCAAAATCGTGGAATAATCTTCCTACTGATGTCAGACTCTCTGAATCAATCGAGGTTTTTAAAAAACGTTTAAAGACTTATTTTTATTCTCTCGCTTTTAACAGCTTTTGATCAATGTGCTTTATAAGCCGTGTGCATTTGAGTATTTAATTGTGTGTATTACTTATTTGAGTATATGATCATAATGATCTGAATTGTCTTCTATTGTATTTTATTTGTAAGTAGTTTGTAAAGCACTTTGTGAGTCACTCTGGAAAAGTGCTACATAAATAAAGTTTTACTTACTTTGTAGTTCTACAGTTACAGACTGTAGTCCATCTGTTTCTCTGATACTCTGTTACCCTGTTCTTCAGTGGTCAGGACCCCCATGGACCCTCACAGAGCAGGTGGATCATTCTCAGCACTGTAGTAACACCGACGTGGTTGTGGTGGTACGAGTGGATCAGACACAGCAGTGCTGCTGGAGTTTTTAAACACTGTGTCCACTCCCTGTCCACTCTATTAGACACTCCTACCTGGTTGGTCCAACCTGTAGATGTAAAGTCAGAGACGACAGCTCATCTGCTGCTGCACAGTTTGCGTTGGTCATCCTCTAGTCCTTCATCAGTGGTCACAGGACGCTGCTGGCTGGATATTTTGGTCGATGGACTATTCTCAGTCCAGCAGCGACACTGAGGGGTTTACGAACTCCAGCTGATCCACTCAGACCAGCACAACACAGTCAGTGAGTGTATACAGTATATGCACATCTGCATGAAGATATAAAACAATGATCAATGCACAGTGAAAAAGTAACACATTGATTTAAACGTGAGCATAATTTCCACATTAATAATATATAATGCAGCACAAAATATTAATATTTTCTCTTAAGGTTTGATCAGAGACCCTTATTAGTCCCACAACGGGGAAATTTCACCTCCGCATTTAACCCATCTGGGCAGTGAAACACCACATAAACACTAGGGGGCAGTGAGCACACTTGCCAGGAGCGGTGGGCAGCCCAATCCGCAGCGCCCGGGGAGCAGTTGGGGGTGAGGTGTCTTGCTCAAGGACACTTCAGTCATGTGCTGTCAGCTCTGGGGATCGAACTGGCAACCTTCCGGTCACGAGGCTGGGTCCCTAACCTCCAGCCCAGTTTACACGGTTTGATAGTAGCAGTGCTAATAGTGTTGAATCTTGCATATTTTATTCATTTGTGTAAATGTGTGTGTATAAGTGTGTTGTGAGGCCTCGGTGTAAAATCAGTCAAAGCTAATTTAGAGTCTAAGTGGAATCAGTTTCCTCTAAACTATATGGACTCATTAATGAAGGCTGGGATTTCAGGGCCACGCTAAGGCAGACTGATGGAGTGTGTCAGTGTGGCTGAGTGTGTATCTGCATGCGGTGTGTGTCCGTGTGTACGTGCTTATGGCTCTGAAGTGCTGGGGGGGGGGCAGTGCTGTAACCCGATATTCAGGCAGGCCGTTGAACCGAAAAGTCAGGAAAAGAACTTCATCCAGCAGCTCTCAGTGTGACTGAAGACTGAGGAACAGGCAGCTTAAATTATTCCCCGAGTCAGAGAGTCGGACAGTTCAAACTGCTCACATTCCCACCAAACTCTGGAGTTTTTCCTTTTAAATTTTGCTTTACATTTACGTTTCAATTCTAAATGACTTTTTGCATATTCCCCCTAAATTTTAAAATGATACAACACTTCCCTGTAAATTCAAAATTAGACTTTCAAAAATTTGCTACATTTTCCCCTTTAAAAAGTACAATTTTTAAATCCTACCACTTTTTCCTTTTTCCCCAGTTTATACTAAACTTTTGTCAATATTATGCCATATTTATCTCTTCATTTTTAAATCATCCGCTTCATTTTTAAACTACAGTTTTTCTCTTCATTTCCAAATTGTTCTAAATCTCTTTTTTTTCTAAATTATGCTCCAATTTCCCTTTAATATTTAAATAATGTTATACTTTTTCCTTTTAAATTTTAACATTTTACATGTTCTTTTTAATCTTTTAAAAATGATTCTACACTTTCCCCCTGATTATACTAAACTTTTTTTCCACTTATTTTTCAATATTATGCCATATTTATCTCTTCATTTTTAAATACACCTATTATTTTTGTATTACATTTTTAAATTATACATCATCTGCTTAAATTTTAAAATACAGTTTTCCTCTTAATTTCCAAATTTTTCCAAATCCTTTTCTTTTTTTTTTCAAAATTATGCTCCAATTTCCCTTTAATATTTAAATAATGTTATACTTTTTCCTCTTAAATTTTGAAATTATTTTACATGTTCTTTTTAATTTTTTAAAAATGATTCTACACTTTTCCCCTGATTATACTAAACTTTTTTCTTGTATTTTTCAAAGATATGCTACAATTTTTGTATTATACTACATTTTCTACTTTTTAAAAAATGAAACTACACTTTTCTCCTTATATTCCAAATTATACAAAAAATTTTCCTCTTTTTTTCTCCAAAATGATGCTACCTTTTCCCCTGAATTCTGGAATAATACTCTTCTTTTTTCACTTAACTTTTCGAGTTTTACTAGAATTTACTACAATTTCTCACTTCAAATTTTTGCCTGAAATTTTGAAATGAATCTGCTTGATCTCCTTTTCAAATCTTGCTTCATTTTCATTTCTCTTTAATACTGAAAGCTTTTAAATCATGCCATTAACTCGTTTTTTCATATCTACTTATGTATCACTGTAATTTTAAAGCCTTGCAACATTTTCTTCCTTAGTTTTACCAGCTCTTAATTTTCCATTTCACCAGTTGTCCAACATCGGGTGCACATTTCATATTGAATGGACCAATAACAATGATCCAAAATTTCTAAATAAAATTTCTTTACATGAAGAAAGTTCCGAATATTTTCCTTTCTTCTATAAAGTCACCGTTCTGAAGATAAGAGGGGGCGGTGATCATGATCCGCCTCTTCAGTTTATTTATTTGTTTCACATTTATTAGTATAGGCCAAGAAAACTGCGAGTGAAGTGAAACAGGCTGAAGTATGCAGCTTTTCCCTGGCTGGGTAATGATCTGCTCAGGAGTGAAGGAGCTATTTCCTGGCACTGTGGAAAAACAGCAGCACCCTGCCATTCTTCAGCAACAGCTCATACACCACAGCCCAGCTGAAACACCAGGACAGCCTCCTTTAATGATGGAGCCCATAAAATCAGTAGCGCAATTCAAAGTGGAATTCAAAACGCCCGAGTTAGAGAAGAACAGGAGGCAGAATAAGGGCAGTACAAGAAACCCTAATGCTCCCCGAGTCCACACTACACTTCCTCACTCTCATAACCACATACATGTGGGATTTGATTGGTCAGTTGGTTATGGATATTCTGAGTAACGTCTATTCTAGAAACTGCTATACAAAGAAAACTGAATTGAATCCTGTACAAAAGAATTGGCTACGGGGGTTTTCTTTAGTACTCTAAAGCACTAGGAATTGTAATGTAGTATATGGGATACGACTGGTTGATAGGTTTGGGTATGTTCCTGTGTAATTTTCCAGATTCCCACAGCCTGAATATCCTGGATTGGCAACTCACAGCCCAGTTGTTCACATCAACATTACACCCACGGAAGCACTCAATGACAATAACAATATGGAGCCTAGGCATTTCTTTTGGCAGATATTGCTATTTTATTAATGTGAGACAGATTAAAACAGGAGTCTTAGCATGAGAGGCATTTACTCCACAATTATTACCGTCAGACTGTAAAACTACACACGCTGCAGATTCATACTGGTGTGACGAGCTGGAGCGAGGAGGCGGACGCATATGCTGAAATAAGCGAGTTTTATTTTGGGCAAATCCAGGTTCAGAGTCGGAACAGTCCAAGGTCAGATGGCCAACACGGATAGAACGATAGGCAGACATAACTCGAACATAAAACAGAGGCTAGCAGAGAAACACTACATAGAAACATACAGACAGCACTTAGAACAGCGTATAGATACATACATACAAGCAGCACATAGACCAACGAAAACAAGGGGCAAACACAGGGCTTAAAATATCACAGGGCTAACAGGGATAACAGGACACAGGTGGGAACAATCAGGGGCGGAGTCACAAAACAAGGGGCTGGACTGGGCATCAAAACAAAGAAAGCACGTGGACTGGACTAAAACACAACACAAACACATGGACAGGACTGGGAGGGGCCAATCGTGACAACTGGATTAAGTGCTTTTTCTTTTGATACTTAAGTAAATTAGCAAATGCTTTTGTACTTTTACATTTTCAGCATTTGGCTGATGCTCTTATCCAGAGCGACTTACAATTTGATCATTTTACACAAGTAGGTGAAGGTGGTGTTGGGAGTCTTGCCCAAGGACTCTTATTGGTATAGTGTAGGGGGCTTGTCCAAGCAGGGGATTGAACCCCCGTCTACAGTGTAGTAGGTGAAGGTGGTGTTGGGAGTCTTGCCCAAGGACTCTTATTGGTATAGTGTAGGGGGCTTGTCCAAGCAGGGGATTGAACCCCCGTCTACAGTGTAGTAGGTGAAGGTGGTGTTGGGAGTCTTGCCCAAGGACTCTTATTGGTATAGTGTAGGGGGCTTGTCCAAGCAGGAGAGTGAACCCCAGTCTACAGTGTAGTGGGTGAAGGTGGTGTTGGGAGTCTTGCCCAAGGACTCTTATTGGTATAGTGTAGGGGGCTTGTCCAAGCAGGGGATTGAACCCCCGTCTACAGTGTAGTAGGTGAAGGTGGTGTTAGGAGTCTTGCCCAAGAACTCTTATTGGTATAGAGTAGGGGGCTTACCCAGGTGGGGGATTAAACCCCAGTCTACAGCGCAGAAGGCAGAGGTGTTGCCCACTACACCAACCACCACTTTTACTCAAGTGGAGGTCTAAAGGGAGGAGCTTCTACTTTTACTGGAGTAATATTTTACCTTGATATTTTACCCTGATATGTGGTCTTCGTCCACCACTACCAATATTTACTCCTGCTTCTAATCTTTATTTGAGGATGAAGTCTGCATGAACTTTGCTCATTAGCATAATTGGTCGTAATCAAGCCTGCTGCATGTCTTTACGTTCTAAGGAGTGCACGATGTATGTTGCACAAATAAAGAATGCCCTGGAAAGTGTTCAGCCTAGTCATTGCTTAAAAACACACAAATGAACAGTTAATTACCAGCTGCTGACATCATAGGGCTTAATTAGTGCACTGTAATGGCCACCTAAAATAAAGATTCACAGGAAGGTAGAATCATACACTCTTAGAAGTAAACATACTGTGCTGGTACATGATTCATTCATCAAGGTACCAACAATGTAAGGGCACCCTCAAAGGTACAGCAGTGCTTTTAAGGTCCAATAGTGTTCCTTACATGAGTTCCTCCAGGTGAAAAGTTGGTATTTGTTCCTTTTCATAACCAAATGTTTTAAAACAGAGCAGTAGAATAAAAGCCTGGAGGCGAGGCGAGGCAGGGTGTGTGGAGTCAGTCCAGCTTAGAACAGATCATTTCAGTGGATTCTGGTTCAGTTATGTTCCCTGACTGAAGGTACTGAGATGGACCCCTGAGGCTGCTCCAGTGACTCCAGTTGTACTTTTTTTCTGAGAGTGTAAATATAGCCAGGAATGACATTTAAAAACTACATATTACAAAAACGAGTAACACTAATACGTCAATATAAGGTTAGCACTATTAAGATCTATCATGTAGGCCTATATGTGTTTAAAAGCCTCATATAAACAGCAGTGATTTGAAATAGTATTCATGGCTTTAATAATAAACACCATTCTATGACATTGATATCACTGTTTTAAAGGCTGGCTGACCATTCTAAATGATGCCAAGACTCTTTCTATTTCTGGCCACAGTAACAACGACAGTAACAAGCTGACTGAAATAAAGAGCTGAACCAGAGGTGTGAATAATTGCCTTGTGTGTGGCTTGTAGCGATCGTGCCATGGTTGCTTATTCGCTGGTTATTTGGTAACCAGAGCTTGGACTTTGTTCTCTGGCCTAATGCTTAAAAATCAATATTCCTTTGAAATGTCATTTGATTCGTTTTAGAAACTGAAATCATTCGTCAGAAGTTCAGCTCTTCGGTGATTTAGTTCAAGAGCACACACGGTCTCGCATACGCAGCCATGCAGTGTAAACCAGTTTTTCAGGGCTACTTCAATCAGGTCCAAACAGGGTGAGGCAACGTTATCATTACGCTTCCAACTGCTGGAACAAACGCCCAGATGAGGTCAGATATGCTCCACATTTAGCCATCGTTAAGTCCAGTTTAGGAACGTTTTCACTGCGCTTTGTCACAGCACTAGAGTACTTTTATTGATTTTAGCCTCTTTATTTTTTAGCTTTCATCTCTGCAATGCATCATGAATTATTATTTGATGCCTTTATTTTTCCTTTTGTATCAAGGCCTACAATTTGCCTCTGTGTATGAAAGGTGTTATATGAATAAACTTACCTTGCGCACCTGCCACTGTGTCATCATGCAGCTGCTTACAAGTCATACAGGCTAAGTCATTATTCAGTATCCACTATGAATTATTGAATAACTACAATAAATTATTTGATATCTGCTATGAACTATTCAGTAACCACTATGAATTATTTAGTAACTACAATAAATTATTCAGTAACTACTATGAATTATTCAGTATCTATTATGAACTATTCAGTAACCACTATGAATTATTTAGTAACTACAATAAATTATTCAGTAACTACTATGAATTATTCAGTATCTATTATGAATTATTCAGTAACCACGATGAATTATTCAGTATCTATTATGAATTATTCAGTAACCACGATGAATTATTTAGTAACTACAATAAATTATTCAGTAACTACTATGAATTATTAAGGATCTACTATAAATGATCTTTCTTGTATGAATCATTAAATTTAAAATTTAAAATGATAAAACAGATAAATCAGCCCTTCATAAAGTTCAAAGTACTAATTAAAATGTGTTGTAACCAAATGAAGGATTGATTAAACTGAGCTGACTTAATGGAGGATTGATTAAAGCATTTGAACCTACTGAAAGTTGATTAAAGTGATTTACTCCATTGACAAAGATTTGATTAAACTGATCTAGTGTATTAATGAGGGATTAATTAAACTGATTTACTTTATAAATGAGGGATTAATTAAACTGATTTACTTCATAAATGAGGGATTAATTAAATTGATTTACTTCATAAATGAAGGATTAATTAAACTGATTTACTTCATAAATGAAGGATTAATTAAACTGATTTATTTCATAAATGAGGGATTAATTAAATTGATTTACTTCATAAATGAAGGATTAATTAAACTGATTTATTTCATAAATGAAGGATTAATTAAACTGATTTATTTCATAAATGAAGGATTAATTAAACTGATTTACTTTAGAAATTAGGGGTTCATTACTAATTTAACTTGATTCATCTTAATAAATATGTAGTGTACTTGGTTGGAAAGCTGGATTGTTCCTAAAAACTAGAAACTGGCTTCTAAAGTGGGACTAGGGTGGTCCCAGTGCAGATGGAGGTCTAGTCAGCTGATCCAGCGCTCTTAAGAAGGAAAACGGACTGTTGGAAGCCAGTGCTCTTCTGTCTGTGCTGGATCTCTGATAAGGAGATAACAAGCAAGTCTCAACCCGATTAGATTGCTTATGCTTTTCTAAGCGATATAATGTGACAGCACATTTAAGGTAGCATTCATTTTAAAGTGCTATTACATTTAAGGTGGCAGTGAACTTAAGGTGGTTCTTCTCCAGTATCTTCCTAAGTTTGTTCAAGCCCCAGAGCTGAGAGGATGTGACTGAAGTGCCCTTATGCAAAGCACCTAACTCAACTGCTCCCAGGGCACTGTAGATTGTAGAAATTTCTTCTTAAGAGCGGTCAGTGAATGAGGCCCAATATCACACCGAACTATTCCTTTATTGATAGTGGTTACTTAATCAGCCCTTCATTAACAAGAGAAAAGGGTTTAATCACTCCTGCATTAAGTTACATCCGTTTTAATCCATCCTTCATTAATAAGGTTAATTGGCTTAATCAAGCCCTCACTAAATTAAATCAGTTTAATCAACTCTGAGTTACTAAGATAAATCAGTTTAATCAAACCTTCATTAGGTTAATCTGTTTAAGCAAACTCTTATTGAGGTTAATCAAACTTTTATTAATAAGGCAAGTTGGTTTAATCACCTTTAATCCCTCATTTCATTAGGTTAGATCAGCTTAATCGCCTTTTCATTCGGTTATATTAGTTTGATCAATCCTTTATTAAATGAAATCAGGGTCCTTCTGATGGGACTGGATGAGCTCATGCGATAACTGGAGCGCAGTGAGAATCGCAAACTTTTCTTTTAACATAAATATTCATAACTTTACTGTATTTATGTCTATTTGTATTTATTCTAAAGTTATATGGCGTCTTTACAGGCACAAAACCCACTTATTGACTAAGGTCTTGCACAGTACTACAGTTTTTCATCATGTGATATCTACTCGTGCGTTCTGAGCTATAAATAAGCCTCAGCTGAACATTTTTGGTTCTGAGGTCATAGCAGTGGGATGGATCAACAGGCATAGTTGGCAGCACAGTATGTGATAAAGCACAAATTGGTCTTAATTTTTCTCGCTGGATATTTAGTCACGACATGAAGTAGTGCTTAAACTTGAAACCCCACTCAGTTCTACGCTGAAATGAAGGTTCTATGCAGGTACATTTCTGTTTATCAAGGTACAAACAATGTAAATGTTCCTTCAGAGGTACAGCAGTGGTTTTAAGGTCCAAACAAAACAGAACGTTATCAACATGGGGGCAATCATGGGCTGGAGGTTAGGGAACCAGCCTTGTGACCAGAAGGTCGCTGGTTTGATCCCCAGGGCCGACAGCACATGACTGAGGTGTCCTTGAGCAAGACACCTAACCCCCAACTGCTCCCCGGGCGCTGCGGATTGGGCTGCCCACCGCTCTGGGCAAGTGTGCTCACTGCCCCCTAGTGTGTATGTGGTATTTCACTGCATGGATGGGTTAAATGTGGAGGTGAAAATTCCCCGTTGTGGGACTAATAAGAGTCAATTAATCTTAATAACCGCTTAGTCCAGATTGGGTCTTGGTAGCAGTTGGGAAAGCTGAGAATCCCAGCCCCCTGCAACTTCCCGGGGACCCCAAGCCAACTTAATCCCTCTATTGGGTCCTAGGACGACCCTGGTCTTGTCCCAGTAGGCTGTGCAAAATCAGTATCTGACCTCACATGCTGTTTTGACTGAATGGGCAAAAATTCTCACAGACACACTCCAAAATCATGTGGATAGCCACAAAGAGGCTGGGTGACCGGGGTCCTCTCTGTGTGGAGTTTGCATGTTCTCCCCGTGTCTGCGTGGGTTTCCTCCAGGTTCTCTGGTTTCCTCCCACAGTCCAAAGACATGCAGTAAGGCCAACTGGATGTGCTGCATTACCCCTGGGTGTGAGTGACTGTCTGTGTCTGTCTGTCTGCCCTGCGATGGACTGGCGACCTGTCCAGGGTGTATCCTGCCTTCCGCCCGATGACCGCTGGGATAGGCTCCAGCACCCCCCCCCCACCCCCACCTAATATAGGTGTGATGATCTGGTGTCTACATACTTTTGAGCATAAGGTGTTTATCTACCAGTGCTAGTATAAATTCATAAAATGTAGAAGCTAGGGCTAAACATACTTGCATTAGTTTTACAGAGAAATATGACATTTATTTCTGTGGAGTTAATAATAAAATGCAGATATTTTGGCACAGTAACCCAGTGTCACCTAAACATTCTGCTCTTCCAGAGTTCAAAAAAACACAATCAAATCGCTGTTGTCGGAAGAAAAACTTGTATCTCCAAAGTGGCAACTTTAGAGAAGAGGGAAAACCTACTTTACTTTTAATGTAAGTGAATGGAACCAGAATTTTTCCATGTCATTTTGAGTCATTTATTTTAGTCCATTCATCGTGAATCTCAAAACTCAAACATCAAAAATGGAGATATGAGGTTTTCTTCTGACAGCAGCGAAATATGAATTAGCAATATCCAACCATACTTTAAAGCAAATATCTGCTGATGCCAAACAACTTTTTCACTTTAAATTTAATTTGTAATTAATAAACAAACGCATTTAACTCATATCTGAATATGCTTGTCCAGAATGTGCTCATACATCTCCTCTTAAATGACACCAATGGGAGCCTCACACAGTGCTGTAAACTTTACCCAGACAGAAAACACATGCACAGAAAGGAAAAGCTGCTACTCTGGAGATGACACCATATGTTTGACCACATGGGCTGTGCTGTTGTTACAGCATTAAGCAGTTCTGGAAAAATAAGGCTGGACAGTATGGCAAAAAATATGATACTTGACATTTTGACCATATACAATATGTATCTCAATATTTGAACAGACAAAATACAGTAAAACAGGATTTGTTGGCTTTAATAAGATACAAACCTGCCACCACCATAGCTCATGGGAAGTGGTGTTCATTAACTGAGTAACTGAGTAAATGTAATTAGTTTCTGTACTTTAGTATTTTTGGTGTATCTGTACTGAAGTTTCTCCGTTCTGGGGACTTTCTCCTTTCACTCCACTACATTTCAGAGTCTAATATCCGACTTTTTCCTCCTACATTTTGAGAAATCTGTCATTCCTTTTGGTTTCTGTGTGTATAAAAACGTCACATGTCAAAACGAAAGAAGCGCAAAGCCAGAGCACCAATCAGGGCCCAGCGGTCACTTTGTTTAGAGCTGGTTTTGACCTGTTGGTCAGACCGACCCAGTGCAGCACGCGGTTCAACGTCAGCGCAGCAGCGTAAAACTTTGGGAGAGTCTGTTCAACATAAATGATGAACTAACCTAACTTTGTGTAAATAGAGCACAATATAGAAATATGTCCACATATGCAGTCGAGACTGACGCGGCTTTTTTCTGAATTTCTACAAACACCATTTCATTTTATAGTAAATGAGTTTGGGCTGGTTTATGTTTATGAACAGACGCCTACAGATCAACATAGTAAAGGAGCTCATCTGTGATCCTGAGTTTAAAGCCAGTTTTTATTCAACTTAAACTTGGAACTAAGTTGTAAATAAATCTGAAACTGAAACTTTGCTTGTGTGTAAAAAGTGATTTCAGAGCCACTCGGTTCTCCCTGATGGAAACTGTTTACCTTCAGTGTTTTGTGCTTCTGATCATTTTAATAGACGTCAGCGTCACTAATTAATGACGTTCTATTAAAAGAGACGCTGGAGGACTTTCACCTGAAATGAGTTCATGAAGCCAGTCTGGTTATAAAAATGATAACAGGACATCAGAGCCAGAATTACTCTTTTAGTACTTTTACTTTATACTTAAGTACATTTGAAGGGAAATACTTTAGTACTTTTACTCAAGTGGAGGTCTAAAGGGAGGAACTTCTACTTTTACTGGAGTGATATTTTACCTTGGGGGTCTCGACTTTAACTCAGCTATATAGTTCATGTACTTCGTCCACCATAGCTCGTGGGACTGTAATGCTTTTCAGAACTATTATGTACTGTTTTTCAAAGCAGTACTTCAATGCTTTTCAGTCTGATCAGTAACATGTGCCTGACTGCCTTCAACAATAATGTAGACCTTTTTAGTTCCCTGCACTAGGAAAAGAACAGAGTAACAGAAAGAAATAAGAAGGTGATGAAGCAAATGCCCAATAGCTCCAATTTGAAACCAGTGGAAAGTGCAGTGAGCGCATCTGCAGACACTTTAGTTCTTGTTATTTAGGATATTTCCAGTGCATACAGTCACTTACATACATACATAATTTACATAATGTAACAAAAATGTACGCATTTGTGAACATAAGCAAAAAATGTAATCGATAGGGTAGAAAGCAGCCCATGTTTGCAGCTACAGCTTCGGGATGCAATGTTGTGGTTCACTTTTGGCCCATTCCTCTTGGCAGACATTCTTGAATAGCTCTGAAGGACTCACAGTTGCCAAATCTTCAATAGGGTTTAGGTCAGCAGCTTGGCTAGGCCATGCAATCCCCAACACCTTCCTCAGAAACCAGTTTTGAGATATTTTGGCTGTAGGTTTGAGGCTGTTGTCTTGTTGAAACGTCCAGCTTCTCCTCACATTCAGCTTCTTGCCCAACGAGAATGTCATGCAGCGCTCCTGTTTGCAGAGATGCAGATCCATATCATGATGCTCCCACCTTCATACTTCACTGTGGGTGTTCTTGGGTTCATATATGCAACCCTTTATTTTCAAAACATGCTGAATTATTGCAAACAAGCTCTATTTGTGTTTGGAAACCACAAACTTTCTGTGCTCCCTATTCTACGGATGTTTTGCAACAGAGATGACTGAACTCCTTGTTATGTAACTGTTGTTGTGCTGGCTTCAGTTTATTATGCAACTCTTTTTGAGTGACTCCTGGTTCCCCGTTTGACTTCCCTGTGATTAGTCTGAGAGAAATCATGCATGGTGGACGATTCGTTGCGCTAGCGCGAAGCAACTGTAGTTCAGTTTACTCAAACTTTTAGAAGGAACTTGTTGCCTCAAATCGATTAAGTTTTCAAGCTGTTTGAAATTCTACAGTTAAACACACTCAAACTTTTCAGTTTAACTAAGTGTAAATACACACGACAAACTATACTGTACAGCAGAAACCTGACCTTTTAAGATGACTACACTCTTAAAAATGATGGTTTTTCAAAGGTTCTTTCATAAAGAAAATGGGTCTATATAGAACCATATAAACTTAATTAACTTCGCATGATTAAAGGCTTCTTCGCATAGTGATACGATTCTTCACATTGCTGGCGAATGTGCTGTAGATTGTTCTATATAGCACCTTTTTGAAAATGGTTCTATACAGCAGCCAAAGGGATCTTCGCAACAATAGCAGAACCCTTTTTGGTGTTATATAGAAAACTTTTTAAAAGGTTCTACGTAGCAACATCCACAGCACACTCGCCAGCAATCTGAACAGCCCTTTCATCAAACAGGAGTAAAAACTTGAAAGAATAATAGTATAAAATAAAAATAGAAAAAAGTTTAAAAAGTTGAAAGTCTAGGCAAAAAAAGTGTCAAAGCATTTTCTGTCCAAAGCAGCAAAGCTATTGTAAATTTGGCTGTCCAGAAATGGGGAGAGTCACTGAAAATAAAATAGTTTTTCAAAATGCAAATGTGGACTTTTATTTTGAAAATATATCTGAGTAAAATGGCATAGTAGTTAATGTCATGTAAAACATGTACACTTAACGAATGTTGATTTAAGCGTTCATGAGCGTGTTTTGGAGTGTAAGATGTTATGGGTGTGTTATGTACACACCCGTTGATTAAAGTGTCACCATAATTATAATGTGATAATTTAAGTACATGTAATGTCAGGGCCTTCATTTCAATTTTAGACCCATTTGAAACCTCTTTTGCTTTAAGTAAAGTGTTAGAAAAAGCGTATCTAATATCAAACAATTTATATCAGAATTTTCAGTCTGGCTTTTGTTCTAACCATAGTACAGAGACCACATTGAATCGTGTTATGAATGACCTCAAGCTCAGAGCCGATGCACAAAATCCTTTTGTTTTTATTTGATCTTAGTGCAGCTTTTCATACTGTTGACCACAAGATTGAATCATAAAATCATATTTAAGTAAAAGGCGGTTTGTGGTTTCACTTTGGAAACCATTCATCAAAACGATTTTTCATTTCTTGTGGAGTCCCCCAAGGTTCAGTCTTAGGGCCTTTGCTTTTCTCTTTGTACGTGCTACCGCTAGGTGATGTCACTAGGAAGCATAGTATAAATTTTCATAGCTAGGCTGACGACACCCACCTATACATTTCTATTCCTTCTAAAGATCAAGACTCTGTAGACAGACTAACCAGCTATATGTCATATTCCTCAGTGGATGTCACAAGATTTTCTACAATTAAATCATGATAAAACTCGAATATTGGTCGCTGGTACAGAAACTCAGAGAAAAATCATTCATATTCCAAACCTGAAGTACGAAACCTGGGTGTGATCTGACACAGTCACTTTTTAGAAAATTTTAGAAAGATCACTCAAGTTTGGCCTTTTCTCTTAGAGTGACGCAGAGAAACTTGTTCATGCATTTGTTATAGCAGAGTTGATCACTGTAATGGTCTTCTTACTGAACTTCCTAAGTGTCATGATTGGCCCCTCCCGGTTATCCATGTGCTTATGTTTTGGTCTTCCATGTGCTTTTGTTTACCTTTCAGTCTTGTCCATGTGCTATTTGTGTTGTTTCTTCCCGGTCATTGCTCCCTTGTTTCTTGACTCCGCCCTTGATTGTTCCCACCTGTTTCCCACCTGTGTCTTGTGAACCCTTGTTATCCCTGTTTGTATTTGAGCCGTGTTTTACCTAATCTAGGGCTGATCTTTGTATTGTTGAATGTTTTGTTTGATTTTTATGTACTGTTTGATTTGTTTGATGTTTGCGGTGTGTATTGTTTGGAATTCTGTGTTTGTTTCGTTATGTCCGTCCCTCCTGCTCGCCGTGTTGGCTCTCTGACCATGGACTGTCTCGACCCTGATTATGGATTTGCCCTTAATAAATCTTGCTTTTCTCTGCATACGTGTCCGTGTCCTCATCGCTCCACCACAACGTTACACTAAGAAAACAAAACATCCTTTACAACTCGTGCAAAACGCAGCAGCAGCATCCTAACAAATACGGCACAGACAGATCAGATCAGTCCTGCTTTAAAAGAGCTGCACTGCCTGTATCGTTCAGGATGGAGTTTAAGGCTCTGCTGCTTGTTTTTAAAGCTCTAAAGGACCTCAAAGCACCACTTACATCACAGAGTGTCTGTTTGTTTATGATCTTAGATCTGCAGATTCTGTTCTTCTGTAAAACAGAACACAGAAAACGTGGAGAGACTCGTTCAGTTATTCCGCTTCTAGTCTGTGGAGCTCAGTTCACCTTTATTAGACAGTGGAGCTCAGCGCTAAAAACATCTCTCTTTAACTGAGCATTTAACTAAAACTCTACGTCTTGTGGTTTTTATCTTCTAATTTGATCGATTTCATTTTCTTCTGATTCTAAATACTAACACTGTGAGCTGCCACCGGCATGAAAAGTGCTATATACATAAAAATTATTATTATTCATTATTATTGTACTGTCTGTGGTAACTGACCACCCGCTATAGACACACCAGATGGAGATTACACTGAAAAAGCGCAGGACAATTCCTTTAAGAGTGAATACAGTAAACAGCAACCTAAGGAAACTGCTTTCATCCCCGACAGAGCACATGCTTACATACTGGAGTTGAGTTTATTCAGTTAGCTACTGGACATGTAAACACGGCCCTTATGCTGATCTCCTGGCTCAAATGGAAAACGGAGGTCCGGGGTTTGAGTTACTGGGCTGATTTAATATTTATTGATCTGCCTCTGCAGATACGAGCGGCGGTTTGGCCGGCGCCTTTAGAGAAAATGACTTTATCAGGTGATAGGATGGGAGGTGCTAGGTAGAAGTGGAGGGGGGTGTTAGTCAGAACTCCATGTAGGAGAGGGCAACGAATACTAATCATGACACGTGACCTTTAAGTCAATCAGTCCATAAATGTTAAATATGACTGGAAGAACAAGGCAAACCGACACTGATGGACTGTACGCTTATAAACAGCAGACCTACCATAAATAACCTGCGTTTATACATATTTGTAAAAAAGAAATTCAGACACATTAATAAATGTGCTTCTATAAACTGGTTTGATTAATGGGTCCATTAACTAAGAGTGAAATGTTATGATAACAGCTACCGTAATGACTATAATTGGGAAATGTAACTAATTTTATGCCTCGTGCCACAGATGTTGGAGGTATAGACACTGAAAAAGAGCTGAAGTATTTAACCTCTTCAGCTCCTCTGGACCACCGATGGTTCCAAACCGCACTTGGTCATGTTCTTCATAATGTTCATATTCCATAAGCTCCATTCAGAAGCTGGGCGTCGTGTGAGGCTGTAGCTCTTCTCTCCAGTCTAATAGACGGTGATGTCATTTTAAACCCTTATAATAAAAGAAGCTGAACTTTGTTTTTCTACTGAAAGTCGACCCGTTTTTCCCCAAATCTGGGCTCTAAACTATAAACAGACGGCGTCTCTTCAGTGATCTGCTCTGGAAACATCACTTTTAGAGAATAACGCAAAGAGCGGCGGAGATTTTTGGTCTTTCAGCAGTAAATTTGAGGGGCTTTTACAAAAAATAAATAAATAAAATTAAAATTTACATTAACTTCATGCAGCTACTGAATAATTTGCCTTACGATTTGGTCACATAGATTCAGGTGGACAAACCAAAATATACCCTGGAGAATAAGAGGTTAACTGTGATTGTGAACTGTAAAGCAGCTTATAAAGCTTTTACCAGGGGTTGCCAACGTTTTACTGCTCTTTTACTGCCCTGTTGCAGCTCCACAGCTGGATTAGATCAGTAGGTAATAATAAAATAATCCTCCTCTACAGTAAAATGAAGCTCTGCTGATCCTTCAACTCAGTTTAACAGTAAATGGTCTTAAACGCTTGAGTTAATGTAGAACTGCTGATTCACCCAAAAAGAAGGATTTACATGGACTTGAGTGACCAGATAATGGAGAAACTCCAGGTCAGACTGTAATCAGATTTCTGCTTTACAACCAATAAACTCATAAAAGAAGACGTGACATAAACGTAACGTAACTTCGTTGCTCAAATACTCGACACTGCTCGCTTATTTCTGGTACTGCTGTCTGTTTTCGCACATGCTCAGACTCAAACAGTACAACAGGCCATTCTGGCGCCTCAGGCACCAATTAAGGTGGAATGGGAAAATTTGAACAAGAAGCTGGTGAATGAGAAGGAACTTCAGCCTCATGAAAAATCAAATGAACAAGAAACTGTTCTACTTTTGGGTAAAAGTTTCCTGCCAGAGATGTGAGAACAGCAGCTATAGCAAGGCAAGTCTGTTTTTTCGTTTATATATTTTAGCCTATACTAGCACATTAGCACATTTTTCCTGGAAATATGAACATACATCATCTAGAAGATGAAGATTTAAATCTTTCATTTTGTCCAGCATGTATTTGGTGTCAGTGTTGCTCCAAAAGTGTTTACCTGCGTCTCGTGGCGATGCTGTTTGCTTATTTCTGGTACCGCCATCTATTTTTCGCACATGCTCAGACTGAGAAATCCAAAAGAAAATAACGGATACCTGCAGAAATCCGAGTGTGATCGGATTAATGAATGCACGTAAACGCACTCAATGTTGACTACCTCAAACTCTTATTTTAGAATATATCCATCATATTGGACCTTTAATGGTAACCATTAGCATAGCGACTTGGATTTGTGCTGCCTCCTTCATCTTTGGCCTTTCTTTCCCTCATGCAAGTGTTTTATTGGATTTTAGGAATTCCAATGTGTTTAACAGAAGTGAGCACATGCTGCCCTTAAAGCATCTGTTAATACATACACTCCCATGCTGAGCCTCCAAAACAAGGCTGTTCTCAAGCTGTAGAATTACAACCCCAATTCCAATGAAGTCAATAACAATAAAGGAAACTTCATTGTTTTTTACAAATATTCACTCATTTTGAATTTGATGCCTGCAAAACGTTCCAAAGAAGTTGGGACAGGGGCGTGTTTACCACTGTGTTACATCACCTTTCCTTTTAATAGCACTCAAGTGTTTGGGAACTGAGGACACTGATTGTTGAAGCTTTGTAGGTGGAATTCTTTCCCATTCCGGCTTGATGTCCAGCTTCAGATGCTCAGCAGTCCGGGGTCTACGCTGTCATATTTTGCTCTTCATAATGCGCCACACATTTTCAATGGGAGACGGTCTGGACTGCAGGCAGGCCAGTCTAGTACCCGCACTCTTTTACTATGAAGCCACGCTGTTGTAACACGTGCAGAATGTGGCTTGGCATCGTCTTGCTGAAATAAGCAGGACGTCCCTGAAAAAGACGCTGCTTGGATGGCAGCAGATGTTGCTCCAAAACCTGTATGTACCTTTCAGCATTAATGGGGCCTTCAGAGATGTGCAGGTTACCCCTGCCATGGGCACTAACACCCCCCCCCCCACACCATCAGAGATGCTGGCTTTTGAACTTTGCGCTAATTACAATCCGGACAGTCCTTTTCCTCTTTGGCCCGGAGGACACGACGTCCATGATTTCCAAAAAGTTTGACCACAGGATACTTTTCCACTGTGCGTCAGTCCATCTCAGATGAGCTCGGCCCAGAGAAGCCGGCGGTGTTTCTGGGTGTTGTTGATATGTGGCTTCACTTTGCATGGCGGAGTTTTAACTTGCACTTGTAAATGGAGCGACGAACTGAGTTCACTGACAGTGGTTTTCTGAAGTGTTCCTGAGCCCATGTGGGAATATCCGTTACAGAATGATGTGGGTTTTTAATGCAGTGCCGCCTGAGGGATCGAAGGTCACGGCAATTCAATATTGGTTTTCTGCCTTGCTGCTTACTTGCAGAGATTTCTCCAAAATAAGCTTTTCTTAGGTTATAGAAGTGTAGAATAAAACTTTGAGGCTGTCTGCTGGCCCACAGCTTGGTAAGGGGTTAATATTATGCAATGCTGTGTTTTAGTGAAGCACACTTGCCTTGCCTTACTGTCTGGACTTACCGGGGATTTCCATCCTAAAAAGTACAGTAATTTTTAATGCAGTGTCTGTATTCTTCTGCTTGGTAAATATTCTCATGTCTGCTGACTCATCCCTCAGATATTGACACCATTCTAACTCCAGAATGTTCGGTCTGATTGGGAATGGGGTGCTTATATATAGCTTTTTGATCTGACACTTTTGGTACAATTTTCATAAAATTACAATTTTTTGCCTTATAGGAATGAATAGGGTGCATAGTTGCGTAATCACACTGATTTAATTAAGGTACTAAACTGTCACTGGGGCAGTTCCCCTCCTGTCACTTTCGTGGGACCCTCAAGGTGCATCTCAGTACCTTCAGTCAGGGAACATAACTGAACCATAATCCACTGAGATGATCTGTTCTAAGCTGGACTGACTCCACACACCCCGCCTCGCCTCGCCTCCAGGCTTTTATTCTACTGCTCTGTTTTAAAACATTCGGTTATGAAAAGGTACAAATACCAACTTTTCACCTGGAGGAACTGATTTAAGGTTCACAATCAGACCTTAAACCCACTGTTGTATCTTTGATGGAACATATACATTGTTTGCACCTTGATGAGGGAAAATTGTACCTGCACAGAACCTTTATTTTTATCTCAGGGCAGGCACCTGTGCACGATTTCAACATTGTTCTCACCTGCACTCACATAGTTGTCATTTTTCTACATCCCTCTTTCCTCCCATAGAGTCCTATTCATTTTTGCCCCCTCACAAACCTTCTTTCTTTGCCTGACAATCACCAAACTCCATTTACTCCCTAAAAGCTCTAATCCACAGCCGTACTGATCTGCACTCCTCTCTGTGTTGTTTTTTCATTTCTCATAGACTCCCATTCATTTTTAACCATGCCTGGCAACTACTTGGCCACCCCCTAACAAGCACTCGGGAAAAACTCCATACACTATGGCGAGCTTCAGGCAACACCTTAGCAACCACCTGCAATACCATTGCAAACACCTGCCAACCACCAAGCAACCATCTGGGAAAACATAGCAACCCCTTAGAAACACCAACTTAAGCTGTGCAATCACTCCGCATTTTCTTCACTAAATGCACTTTTTAGAGTTAATTCTATCATCGTGTATTGAAAGTAAACTGACGGGACTTTTGGCACACACAAGAGAAGGAATGTTACAGAAATGAGAATGGAAAAGGGAATTTTGGTAGATGTTCTGAAATATGAGGTTGATGTAGTATGTATACTAGGGGTGGGGGAAAAATTGATTCTTAGATGCATCGTGATTTGGATGTGAACGATTCTGAATCAGTTCTATAATGTCAAAAATCGATTTTATACATTTTTATTTAATAACACAATGTTGACGGAACTCAAAGGGCAAAACCTGGAAGTGGGTAAGTGGCGGCACATAACAAAAACACAACTTCTTATTCTCCAGCTTCTTGTTTTCCTGTTCCACCTTAAATTCTGGCTGAGGCACTCAATGTAAATGCAGCATTATTTAAGGTGGAACGGCACAATTCGAAAGAGAAGCAACTTCATCTTCGCAACTTTATAATGTTTGACAGTCTCTCGTTGCAGGTTTAACGTGCAGGAAACCAACTGTGGCGCTTATAAACGTGAATAAGTCCATTCGTCTCTAAATGTTCATCTAAAATCTCGCTTTGCCTTTTCGTAGCTGCTAGCCAGGCAAGACTTTGTTGCTATGTGACCTGCAGTTGTTGAGAACCAGGGCTTTCGCGCTATGTTTCACACGTCCAGTCTCAAAGATATTTTACTGACACAGCGACCCCCCCACCCCCCAACCACTCTCTATAATGAGACCAAAACAGGAGTTTAGCCCCGCCCACTCACACTGAAGTTATAAAGAGTGTTTCAGCCTGGATTGCTTTTGGTATAAGGCACAGTACAGGACAATGATGTCAATCAGGACTGGGCCAAACAGCCTGGAAATTATAAGTATTATAAGTAATAAAGACGTTGAGAAATAGTCAAGTATAAATTTATTGTGGCATAAAAACACATTATAAGTTGACCAAAGGGAATATAAAACAAATTAGGAGAGAATTGTGTAATAGGGCAGCAAAAAGTTCAGGCTTATGTTAAACACTTTGCTGCAGCACTATGTTTCAAGGTTTCCCTTGAAGCTGAACAACAAACCTCCCAGATTTGACTTTATTTAGTCTACTGCAATGAATAACAGAGCAGAGCGAGTTTCCAGACAGGCCCATGCAGGGCCTTTGTGCACCCAGTTGGAAAATATATGGGTCATTCTCCATTTGGAGGGAAAACCACATTACAAAGGTTGCAGGGCTTAAAAAGATGCTTAAAATATGAGGCGCAACTCCAAAAGTCAGTTATGTACATCTACACAGTCGACCTGAGATTAAATAGCACTCGTCACAAAATCCACTTTCAGCATTTGAGAAACTATTTTTAAAATGAAGCATTTTTAAGAGGTTTAACTGAGGAATTTAAAACAGATTCACGGTGACTTTTATATCATTAAATTGCACCCTGCTGGTGACATCCTGTATAAATATAAATAATGCGTGGCCACGACTTAGTAAGGCGCGGGAACGAGATAATTAAGCCGTGGCCACGCCTTATTAAGGTATGTAGATAATTAAGTCACGGCCACGACTTAGTAAGGCGCGGGAACGAGATAATTAAGCCGTGGCCACGCCTTATTAAGGTATGTGATAATTAAGTCACGGCCACGACTTAGTAAGGCGCGGGAACGAGATAATTAAGCCGTGGCCACGCCTTATTAAGGTATGTAGATAATTAAGTCACGGCCACGACTTAGTCATCTCATTCCCACGCCTTACTAAGTCGTGGCCATGACTTAATGATCTACATACGTTAATAAAACATTGTTTTTATTTATTTATTTATCAATACTACATTTATGGCGACCTGTCCAGGGTGTATCCTGCCTATCCTGCATGGCTCCAGTGTTATCTGCTTTAATGGCTGGGCTACTCATATAAAACTCATATAAACAAAGCCATAAATCACTTTTATTACTGATATTAATAAGCAAGTCGGCCAATTCACAAAATCCTCAGTTTTATCTCTGATGTCACTGGAGTCACCGGCACTGGAGTCACACCATATTCATACAACACCAGTGACTGTAACATATATTTGGAATGAATCTCCTTTCTGCATATATATATGAAAATAGGAGATGTTAATGGAAATATTAAGATGATTTAGTTTGGGGATGAAATAAATAGTTTTTTTTTTTTTTAATGTATCCTCATGAATTCCCACTCCAGATGGAGAATGACCCATTTAATGCAATATAGCCGACTGAGACACTGCTGGTGTTAAATGGGAGCATTCACTGGTTAAATTATGAGTGTTTAAGCCATTCATGTGACAGCAGGGTGAATTGGAGGCTTCTGGCTGGAGGGCCACCTAGTCCACAGAGTGGGGAAACGGCCGGCCAAGTCTGAGACATCTACCCTGAGCAGCTCCAACTCAAGCCGAAACCAGGTCCCGTTATCTCGCAGCTTTTGGCTCAAGATAGGGCGAAAATGAACGCTGTCGAACGGGGAGGGGTGACGATGCCGTTGGTGTGACCGTTTTTCCTCATTTCCGAGGGCTGGAGACGGAGAAGACAGGTAAATAAACCCGAGAAAAGGCAAATGAGATGTTTGTGCCGCTGCTGTGACGGTTGTGCTGCTGTAGCTCCAGCTCATTTCTTGCGCCAGCGTTTTCTCGATGGCTTCTCGGTTAGCTTGATTTTGAACCTCTGCCACTTTTTCAAGCCGGACATCAACACGTACGACATCTGTAACCATTTATTCGCCCATTTTCGGAGCCGAAGTTGAAGCGAGTCTCGCTTTATTTACGTTGTTTTGCTCAGTTGTTCAGTAAGCTAACTGGCTAACTCACAGTTTACCCACGACGACACTGAAAAGGGGGGGGGTCGCTGGCCTCTTGTCCTCCCTGGCTTTGGAGCCTTATTAGCCGGCGAGGGAGGCTCGGACCAAGCCCACATATGGCCGTTTAAATAGAGCTCGACCTCAGTTTTAAAACGAGCCGTGGCTCGGCAATCTGGAGCTTGCGGACAACGAGATGTGGAGGGGGATATTTGCTAAAATCATGACCGCGTGAGCTGTTCCCCAGGGCGGGCTTGTAGAGAGAGCGGCTCCCGCGCCCTGGATGTCCCGGTTCCAGAAACGCTGGAGCTCAGGTTTGTTAGGGAAAACGTCAATAGACGTCTCGTCTAGTCTAACTTGCCTTGTATCTCTTATCAGCTTTAAGAACTGGCTTCTGAAATGTCTTCCCAGCCCTTTTTTTGTTTAAGAGCTGGAAAATATTTCGATTTTGGCAATAGTGACCCATAATTCACGATTGATGCAACGTGATTTTAACCCAAAATCGACGTTAAATGCCCCAAAGAAGACAGAATTAGTGACCTGTCTGGGTAAAAAACAGTTTTTTTTTAAACAGTTAAGTAACTGTTCATCTCTGAAGTCGCCAAGCCTGCAGTGTATTGCGTTTGAGGGAGCTAAGCTAGCAGTAGCCTAATTTAAGGGCTTTTTATTTCCTCTAAAAGAGCTCATTTTAAGACCTATTAACGTGTGATATTTACGACTTGGGCTACGTTAGATGTCCCTGTAATCCTCTGATGGTGATAAATGTGCTCTAAGCAGCCGTTACAGCTCGGAGTAGAAGATATCAACAAGTTGCAAGGCAAAGTGGTTCATTAGATCAGCTCCCCTGTTCATTCACTTTGGGAACTTGTAGAAGTGTGAAAAACACAATAAAGGTCAAAAAAACACCCCCATCGAGACTCGCCACCGTGAAAGATGACATTTCCCATCACCTCTGGCCTCGGCCTTACTCACACGCTGGACTTTCCCGGGCATTAAGGGTTCTCGCCTTCATCTGGTCTTCTTCATGTACCTTGTGGTCTTGTGTTTGCAGATGTCTACATGCTTAAAAAGGGAGAGAATAGGCTCTTTACTAAAGGCAGTGGCTTAAAATGAAACCATTTAGATGCTGAAGTGGCTCTTTGTGTGGTAAAACGGTTCTGTGGTCCTTCAGACATCGCTGCTGTCGGAAGAAAACCTTGTATCTCCATTTTCCAGTTTTTCCGTGTTTGGCATGGTTGGAAAACGACGGTTGCTCTTTGCCATGTGTGTAAATTTCATGAAGAATGGACCAAAAGAAACGGCCCAGAATTACTTGTGAAAAACTCTGGTTCCATTGACTTGCGTTAAAAGCAAGGTAGGTTTTTTCCTTCTCCTGTAAAGTCACCGTTTTGGAGATGCGAGGTTTTCTTCCGACAGCAGCGATATGGTTGTATGTAGAACCTTCTTGAAAATGGTTCAGTAGAACACCGAACAGGTTCTTGTGATGTTTCAAGCTTGACATCGTTACAACGGTACAACCCCTTTTGGTGCTGTAAAGAACCCGTCACCATATCGTCGCTGTCCAATGAAAAACAAGCATCTCTGAAATAGCAACTTTACAGGAAAGGGCAAAAACACGCTTACCTTTCAGTGCAAGTCGGAGTAAAAATGTGATGTTCCAGGTGATTTTAGAGCATTTCTATTGGTCCACGCATCATGAAATGGTTGGTTGGTTAGTGTAGTGGGTAACATCTCTGCCTTCTATGCTGTAGCCTGGGGTTCAATAGTAACAGAGTATCAGAGAAACAGATGGACTACAGTCTGTAACTGTAGAACTACAGAGTGCAGCTATACAGTAAGTGGAGCTGATAAAGTGGACAGTGAGCGTAGAAACGAGGAGGTGGTCAGGATGTTATGCCTCATCGGTCTGTGTGTGTGTGTGTGTGTGTGTGTGTGTGTATATAATCATAGGAACGCAGGCAGTGATTGACATCACTAACTGGGGCCCTCCAAAATAAGTGGATTTTGTTTTCTATTTTTGACGTATTATTATACAAATAAACAATACAAGACTGCGTTTTCCATCTTATACATTCTGTTTATCTGCCCATCACCATTCTGGACAAAATAGCTTCCTGCTAATAAGCTGAGAGTGCATTTGTGGCGTAGAAGCATTATAATAGAATTATGCCATATATTTATAAGCAACATATCCATTTTATTCTTTTAACTCGTAGAGCTGGAATAAACAAGCGAGTTGAACTCGTTTCCTGCGTATCGTGCACTCAGTTTTCAGCAGAGGGAAAAAACGGTATCCGAGCTCCGTCAGGACAAGACGGGGTGTACGTGGCCTGCGAGGATTACACTCTAGAGAGGCGCAGTAGCTTAATTACTTAAGATCTGACCGTAACCCCTCTACTATTATGAGAGCAATAAAAAAAAAAGCACTTTTCTTGCATAAAATCAACCTGATAATTAAATTAAAAATAATGTATAGATAATAATGCGTACAGGGGTCTTTTTGGGGTGTGTTGCCCTGAGGCAACATTGTGTGACTGTGGGACGAAATGATAATGATAATGATAATGATGATAATAATAATAATGTCCCCTGAAATGGTGAACATCTGGCTTGTGACGGGCTGAATCCGTACCACTGCCCTACAATGTTGCCTCCAGGCAACAAACATACCTCAGCAAATTCTCATAACAAAAAAAAGCAATACTGAAATGTTAGAGGTTTAAGAGAGGTAGTCTGGCCAGATACATGCTTTTTTATTGACTTACTCCAACTCTTCCCTTTATTATTACGCCCGTCATGGTCGTTAAATATGTGTAATTTTAGTGTAAAGAGGGTAAAATGGGTTTGTTGCCTAGAGGCAACATCGTGCAGTAGGGGGTGAATAGGTACATTCCGAATGAAAGCATATCACAGTATAGTACAGTCGCACTTTAATGTATGGTTTTTCCATGTCTTGTGCATCCTACACTCTAATAAATGATGCATTAAATAACAACACGCTTACCTGTTTAACACTTTTTGATTCTTATTATTTTCTGGTTTTAACTGTGTGTTAAAAGTAGCATAAAATGCTTGGTCTGTAACTGAACACGCTGATGTGTCTAGTTAAATGTTATAACATTATTTTAAGAGTTTTTAAAAAAGATTTTAAACGTAGAAATCAAAATACAGCTTGTTAACTAGCAGGTCTTGAGGCTTGTGCTCTGGGGTGGTGAGTAGTCCCAGTCTCTGACACGATCTGTTGCGTTTCCGTGTGAACAGCTTCAAAAAGTGTTGCGTATCTGAAAGAATTCTGTTAATAGGTTTAGAGATTAGAGGCTTAAAGCTACTTTAGTTCAGCACTGGGTCAGTAGCCTTTCTTACAGCTGCAGTACTGTGCAGGAGTCTGAATCCTCCTTTCCAGTCGAAACGGCCGTTGAGTTATTCATTTTTCAGCGTCAGGAAAGGAGCAGAAAACATATTTAACAGAAAATAGAAGAATTTTTTATATTTAACAGAAAAAGAAGCCTCAACAAGTAAAACGTCATTTTTTCATATTTAGTGTGTCACTCTTTGCCTTTATCCCAGCTTCCATTCTTTTCAGGAGCCTCGCTTTCAGTTTCTCAAAGAATCTGCAGACACGCCTCCAAAGTTCAGTCTTGGACGTTGGTTTAGCACAGGGGTTGCCAGTGTGAGGCTCTTTTACTGCCCTGTTGCGGCTCCACAGCTGAATCAGATCAGTAGGTAATAATAAAATAATCCTCCTCTACAGTAAAATAAAGCTCTGCTGATCCTTCAACACAGTTTAACAGTAAATGGTCTTAAACGCTGGAGTTAATGTAGAACTGCTGATTCACCCTTTAACCCTGAAGATCAGCGCAGACGGCTGGTCACCATAGCAACACAGACAACAGTCTCGCCTAACTAGTGGCTAACGAAACGGCAAGGAGAGAGATTTAAGACCTAAGATTTCTTTGCATGAATAATCACTCCAGCTGGAACGTTTGATCTGAAACGAGAAAAAGTTGCGAGGCTGTAGTTGCTTCTCATTCATTTACGGCATTTTGGCAGACACTCTTATCCAGAGCGACTTACAGTTTGATCATTTTTTTACACAGGTAGGCGGAGGTGGTGTTAGGAGTCTTGCCCAAGGACTCTTATTGGTTTAGTCTAGGGTGGTTACCCAGGTGGGGATTGAACCCCAGTCTAGAGCGTAGAAAGCAGAGGTTTTAACCACTACACTAACCAAACACCACCAGCTTCTTGTTCGAAATCTTGTGCTCCACCTTAAAAGGTGCAGCAGTTGGACGGGACAATCCGAACAAGAAGCTGGCGAATGAGAAGCGATTTACAGCCTCGTAAAAAGTCGAACATTTAGAGACATTTTGCAAGAAACAGTTCTAATTCTGAGGGAAAGTTTCCTGCTGGAGATGCGAGAAAAGCGGCTATAGCTGAGCTAAAGCTTAAAGCAGAACGAGTAAAGTCTGTTTTCGTGTGTGTGTGTGTGTGTGTGTGTGTGTGTGTGTGTGTGTGTGTGTGTGTGTGTGTGTGTATATATATATACATACATATACGGAGACATATTTACATCCAAGCTGGTAAAATGGGCATAAATGTTGTGGTTTGATGTTAGTTTAACGGACAGAATGGCTCTTCTTAACATTCGGGTTGTGACCCCTGGTTAGATTTTCTGAAGTAATCCAAACCCATTCAGTGGTGCTGAGGTCTGGACTCTGGGGTGGTCAGTCCATCGTCCAGCTTCTTTGTTTGATGTGTCCGTCTCCTTTTCTCTTCTTGATCAGCGACACGTCCTTTCAGACCCACAGCGCTGAGTGGTCTTCTCACAGTGGAAGGATGGACAGAAACACCTGTGGATGTTTTTAGATCTGAAGCAGCTTGATCTTCTCCTCTCTCTCAGGGATCAAAGCTTTAAGCACTGTTTATCTGACGGGGGCAGTTTCTGATGTCTGTCAGGCCTTCCAGGTGGTTGTTAGGAGCCTCTTTTTTTTTTTTTTTCTGGAAACTCGCACATTTTCCTTTGTCTTTCTCCTTCCTTATGCAAGTGGGCTATCTTATCTGATCTCCTCAGAAGCATCTCATGAGCAATGAAGAACTTGCACTTAATGCCTGTTTTGACTAAATTGAAGAAACGAAAGCATGGTCTGACTTTAGCACAGTACTGTATATGGACACGTCATCTGAGGTAGCCTAACAAGTCTCAGATTGCACCTGCTGGACGGAGACAGAGGGATTTCCAGCAGCTGTGGCTCAGTTTGAATCAAGGCCGGGTGGAGATAAGCATAAATTAGAGCCTCTGCAGCAGCTTAGATTCGTTATTTATTAATTCAGTCGTTCATGATGCTTCTTTGAGCTCGTTGTTTGGTGTTTTTTTCTCCGAGTACTTGCCCATGACGGTGGTCCCTCATGCACTTTTTTATAAGCAGCACGTAAAGTCTTACAGATGTCTTGGTTCCTTGCTATACAGTGACTGCTTAATGGGCCATATTACAGGAGCTTCCCGGCTTTAATCCTAAATTAAAACCTGACATTGTCACGTATGTTTTGTCTCATCACCGCTTATCTTGAGCTACTCATTTAAGGTTGTTGTTCGACTGGCACTCTATGCTTTAGTAGAACTGCTAATGGTAGAAGTGGAAGGTTATGATGCTTCCATCACACTCGTTTCCTATCTAGAGGGATAAAGTAATAAACTGGGAAATGTTATTCTGTAATAGCGACTGTCTTATCTCAACCCTGTCTTATCTATGATGACTCAACTGATAAGATTTCACGATTAGGGTTTTTTAAAGTAATGCAGATCAGGTTGCTTGGCAGCTGTAGCCCACCTAAACCAAGTCAATGCTAAATCAGTGTGAAAGTGTCAGTGGGTGCATTTACATGCACTTAATCATCTGATAACTGCAGAAAATCAGAATTGGTCAGTTATCTGATCGTTTACATGCACCTAATGAGAGTAATCAGGTAATGGGGGGCCTACATGAGTCAGACTGTAGTCAGATTTCTGCTTTACAACCAGCCAATAAACTCGCAGAAGAAGACGTGACGTAAACTTGAACTTCATGCTGTGGCTTCTTTTTAAAACATTGCCAATGTACCAGAAAATATTTAATATATTTATATTTAAATGTGTCATTTTGTCAAGCGTTTGGTTGGCTGCTCGCTTATTTCCGGTACCGCCGTCTGTTTTCGGAGAAAAACGAAAGAAATCAGAGTAAGAGCTCACGCTGAGTTCACATCTGATTCCTCAGCTAAAATCCAGCCTCTTTATCAGATTTCTTATGAGCATTTCTGGACCCTATTCCGATCTAAGAAATCAGAGCGTGCTGTTTACATGACTTTGATTATTCAGATACATACAGAAATCTGATGTCCAGCTTATTGAACGCAGTGATTGGCTTCATTGAATGAACGCTCCAGTCCGAAGTTGATTCTTCATCGAATTAAAACTGAAGCCACATTGAAAGCTTACTGAAATTCATCAGAACGGCAATGATATGATAATTATATCAAGTCCTGTTTCTACAGTAAAATACCCTTAAATAGGTCCGGCTTTAATCTGTCTCAGGGATTACGATGTTAAAAACGAAATAAAACAAATTTGGCTTATAAGTAGAATGCAGAAATGTAAATTCGCTTCTTTATTCGGTGACAAGATGACAGAGAAAAGAAACAGTAGGCCTGTGTTTTATTGATTTTTCCCTGCTTGTGATTTAAAATCTTTAAATAAAAATAAATAAATAAACGCAATGTTATCGTCTGGAAAAGATAAAAACCTTGATCCATTAAAAAATAAAACCCAAAGCCAGGTCCAGTTATGAGGTAAGGCAGTTTGAACAGTTCAGATATTTGTAAAGTGTATTAATGATGATGATGATGATGATGATGATGATGATGATGATGATTTACCACCATGCGGGCATGCTGAAGGAGGTCAAGCTCATTTTGGGCAACTAATACTTTCCAGTTTTAGAGTTTGTCAGTCCTAGGTTTAAGTCGTGTCCTCGTGACCTCAGTCGGTTCCATCTGAGATTTTTTGAGACTTCCTTTGAGACTGGAGCTGTTATTGGAGAGCCGGTTTTCCTCCAGTTTCCTCTCCTCCAGGAAGCTCGCGGGTCAGCAGCTATTGTCAGTCACATGCGTTTCTGGGGAAGAGCTGGTCTTGAGGTAATTTGACGCTCATTTCCAGTCGCTGCTGATGTGCATTAACACATGTATGACTGTAAATTAATACTTAAAGATAGTGAAAATGATGGTTTTGATCAGCCGTAGATGAACCCATCCTCTCTTACCGTCTTTTTTTTGTGTCACGTTGTTACGTCGGATGTAAAAGTAAAGTTGGCAGATTTTGGGGCTTTGGAATTTTTTCCTTCGGAACAGGACCAAGTTCCCCACCGATTAGTTACAGACCGGTTCCTAACGAGCTCACAGCGCCTGTTTAACCTCTTAATCTCCAGCGTATTTTCTGGTTTGTCCACCTCAATTTACATAAATCAAATTATTCAGTAGCTGCATGAAATAAATGTAAATATCTGTCCATCTGTCGTTCTATCTGTCTGTCGTTCTGTCTATTGTTCTGTCGTTCTGTCTATTGTTCTGTCGTTCTGTCTATTGTTCTATCGTTCTGTCTATTGTTCTACCGTTCTATCTGTCTATTGTTCTATCGTTCTGTCTGTCGTTCTATCTGTCTATTGTTCTGTCTATTGTTCTATCGTTCTGTCTATTGTTCTACCGTTCTTTCTATCGTTCTGTCTGTCGTTCTATCTGTCTGTCGTTCTGTCTATTGTTCTGTCGTTCTGTCTATTGTTCTGTCGTTCTGTCTATTGTTCTATCGTTCTGTCTATTGTTCTATCTGTCTATTGTTCTATCGTTCTGTCTATTGTTCTATCGTTCTGTCTGTCTATTGTTCTATCGCTCTGTCTGTCTATTGTTCTATCGCTCTGTCTGTCTATTGTTCTATCGCTCTGTCTGTCGTTCTATCTGTCTGTCGCTCTGTCTGTCTATTGTTCTATCGTTCTGTCTATTGTTCTATCGTTCTGTCTATTGTTCTATCGTTCTATCTCTCTTGTTGTCTATCGTTCTGTCTATTGTTCTATCGTTCTATCTGTCTATTGTTCTATCGTTCTATCTGTCTATTGTTCTATCGTTCTATCATTCTATCTGTCTCTTGTGTTCTATCGTTCTGTCTATTGTTCTATCGTTCTGTCTATTGTTCTACCGTTCTATCTGTCTATTGTTCTATCGTTCTGTCTATTGTTCTATCTGTCTATTGTTCTATCGTTCTGTCTATTGTTATATCGTTCTATCTGTCTATTGTTCTGACTATTGTTCTATCTTTCTGCTATTATTCTATCTTTCTGTCTATTGTTCTATCGTTCTATCTGTCTCTTGTTGTCTATCGTTCTGTCTATTGTTCTATCGTTCTGTCTATTGTTCTATCGTTCTGTCTATTGTTCTATCGTTCTATCTGTCTCTTTTTGTCTATCGTTCTATCGTTCTGTCTATTGTTCTATCGTTCTATCTGTCTCTTGTTGTCTATCGTTCTGTCTATTGTTCTATCGTTCTGTCTATTGTTCTATCGTTCTATCGTTCTGTCTATTGTTCTATCGTTCTGTCTGTCTATTGTTCTATCACTCTGTCTGTCTATTGTTCTATCGCTCTGTCTGTCTATTGTTCTATCGTTCTGTCTGTCGTTCTATCTGTCTGTCGTTCTATCTGTCTGTCGTTCTATCTGTCTATTGTTCTATCGTTCTGTCTATTGTTCTATCGTTCTATCTCTCTTGTTGTCTATCGTTCTGTCTATTGTTCTATCGTTCTATCTGTCTATTGTTCTATCGTTCTATCTGTCTATTGTTCTATCGTTCTATCATTCTATCTGTCTCTTGTGTTCTATCGTTCTGTCTATTGTTCTATCGTTCTGTCTATTGTTCTACCGTTCTATCTGTCTATTGTTCTATCGTTCTGTCTATTGTTCTATCTGTCTATTGTTCTATCGTTCTGTCTATTGTTCTATCGTTCTATCTGTCTATTGTTCTGACTATTGTTCTATCTTTCTGCTATTATTCTATCTTTCTGTCTATTGTTCTATCGTTCTATCTGTCTCTTGTTGTCTATCGTTCTGTCTATTGTTCTATCGTTCTGTCTATTGTTCTATCGTTCTGTCTATTGTTCTATCGTTCTATCTGTCTCTTTTTGTCTATCGTTCTATCGTTCTGTCTATTGTTCTATCGTTCTATCTGTCTCTTGTTGTCTATCGTTCTGTCTATTGTTCTATCGTTCTGTCTATTGTTCTATCGTTCTATCGTTCTGTCTATTGTTCTATCGTTCTGTCTATCGTTCTATCTGTCTCTTGTTGTCTATCGTTCTATCGTTCTGTCTATTGTTCTGTCGTTCTGTCTATCGTTCTATCTGTCTCTTGTTGTCTATCGTTCTATCGTTCTGTCTATTGTTCTGTCGTTCTGTCTATCGTTCTATCTGTCTCTTGTTGTCTATCGTTCTATCGTTCTGTCTATTGTTCTGTCGTTCTGTCTATTGTTCTATCTGTCTCTTGTTGTCTATCGTTCTGTCTATTGTTCTATCGTTCTGTCTATTGTTCTATCTGTCTCTTGTTGTCTATCGTTCTATCGTTCTGTCTATCGTTCTATCGTTCTGTCTATCGTTCTATCGTTCTATCTATTGTTCTATCTGTCTATTGTTCTATCTGTCGTTCGGTCTATCGTTCTGTCATTCTATCATTTTTTCTATTGGTCTATCGTTCTATTGATCTGTCGTTCTATCTATCTATCATTCTATCTCCTTGTCTCTCCTGCTCATCAGCACCAGCCTGGTATTAGTATAAGAACCGGCTGAGCAGGAAACTGTTTATCTAGAATAAAGAGCCAGACGGACTCGGAGGAAACCGTCTGTCTGTGTTGTTGAAGGAGAATCTCAGGCAGGGTGGTCTACATGGCTATCGGGGGCTTCATCTCCCCCCATTCAAAGAGGGCATAAAGTTTCACAGACAGTGAGAACGAAGATCAAACTGATCCACAGAGAGACAGGAGTGAGTGGAGCTCCGGCGCCAGTAGAGCAGCTGTTGTGGCAGCCCCCCTACAGTTAGCCCACTTTATCCTCCAAATATTCCGACTTTTTTCTGCTAAAAGGGCCATGTTAAAAAATCTCGACAAATCCATGGGCCACAGATCACCCTTCTTCATCCCCGCCACGTTTCTGATGCCGCTGCCGTCTATCCAGCTCTCTGGTGCTCCGTTTCATAATGGTACCTAATGTGATGTTCCCTCATTACAGCCAAACCATCTCTGCAGATGCGACAGATACTGAAGTAAAAAGCTATTTTAGCTCCCACCCATCTTGAAATCCCCCAGCGTTCGCTGTCCACGTCTCTCTTAGTGCACTAGGTGGTTTTTGAGCTAGCCAAGTGTTCATATTGGTTGGACTGCTCTCGAAACACACCGTGTGTCTGATGATATGATTGGTGTGGTAGGATTGAGGTGTAACTGCTGTCCAATAGGTTTCTGTTGGAGTTTCTATTCAAGTTGCAGTGCATGTTGGGAATTGCAGTGCAGCGCGTGGTGAAATGGGCCAACATTAATGGAAAATGTTAAAAGTTTAAAAAGAGTTAAGAGGCAAACTTTGTACAATTAGTGAAACGATATAATCTGAGTTGAGGTTCCTGGATATTAGGACAGTCAAATCATTATCGCAGAAAATTATTATTAAGTGAGGGTGACGTGTTAAAGTTAGAGTAATGTAGTTACTTTTAAATTTAAGTTTAAATGTTTAATCTCTTTTAAAGTTACTGATTTAATAAGAATTATGTTACTTGTGTGTCATTTACATGGCAAATAAAGCCACTAGTCACGTACTCAAACTGAGTAATTCATAAACACAAACAAACCCTTTTACCTTGGTTCCTCTGAGAACTAAAAGCAAGAAGTCAAGCTGTAGGTCGCGGTACTTGTCCGAAACAAAATCTGCTACAAATGACATTACTGTTTTTAACTCCTTAATAGGCCATGAGCCCAATGGCAGGCCTGAAGTTTCATTACACACTTCTGTAATCTAAGAATAGCTCAACCAGTTTGCACTGAAGTCCCTCTATATACTGAATAATAAGCCTTGTATGTAGTAAACCTGGGATGTTAACCTCATTATCCAGGCTATAATTTGGTTTGTCCATCTGAATTTATGTGACAAAATCATGAGGCAAATTATTCAGTAATTGCATGAAATAAAAGTAAATTTTGTCAATTTTATGTAAATAAATGTGAAGTTTATTTTTTCGTATCCCTCAAATGAACAGAACTTGTGTTTTATGATCTACATATATTTCTACATGCTTACAGTTCACTGCTGAAAGCCAAAAATCTCCGACGCTCTTTGTGTTGTTCTCTAAAAGTGATGTTTCCAGAGCAGATCACTGAAGAGACGCCGTCTGTTTATAGTTTAGAGCCCAGATTTGGGGAAAAACGGGTCGACTTTCAGTAGAAAAACAAACTGAGTTCAGCTTCTTTTTTTATAAGGGTTTAAAGTGACATCACCGTCAGCCTCATGCAACACCCACCTTCTGAATATGAACGTTATGAAGAATATGACTAAGTGTGTTTCTGTGGTCTCAAGGAGTTGAAGAGCTGGGTTTAACTGTAATGGGATTACTTCACTGTTTAATTTCACTTTAACTGGAAAGAAATGGGCAGTAAACACATTTAAAGCTGCACTGTGTAAGATTTGGGGATTTGGAGACCTCTCTGGTGGAAATGTGTAATTGCATGCAATGTGTTTCTCTGTAGTTATTTGAGGGGTGAACCGCAATATCAACACCAGACAGACAGAGTCCGACTTTTAGGGATATTTAAGCTGAAAGCGGTGCTTTTGTGTCTTGTTTGATCTGCAGTATCATCAGTTCTCCTTGCTGTGTGAGTGACGGAGCTGCTTCACGTTAGCCAGCTGCTACAAACAGCTGGCCTGGAAAGATCCCGCTTTCTAAAGCCTCACAGCTTCCTCAGGTTCCTTGTTTAAATCAGGGCTGTAACTCACATGGACCCACTTCTTTCTTTCACTTTCCTTTCTTGGGAATGCACTAATACTAAAATCTGTCTGAGAGCTGTAACGGCGCTGTAGTTGTGAGGATTGGGATTCTTGTCAGGATGTTCGTAAAGAGGGGAGTTCACTGTAGGACAGCAGTTACACCACTCATCTCGTCACTCGCGTTGGGTCACAGCAGAACGGATCACCGGTCGCTCCACTCAAACAGGGAATGTATAACTCCACGTTTCAGACTTTTCTAAAGACTCATTTTACTCGCCGCCCCTCCCTCTCTAATCATGTCGAAAAACTTGGAAGTGCTCCCTCTCCTGGTGACAGCAGGGAAGTGTCGCTTTCCTTGCAGTACGAAACACCACCAGCAAGCAAAATTTATTTATATACCGCTTTTTACAACAGGTGTTGTCACAAAGCAGCTTTACAGAACAATCAGTATTACAGAGAGAAGAGAAAAGAAGAAAAATCCGGGTCCGAGCCCCCATGAGCGTCGCCAGCGGTGACGGTGGCATGGAAAAACTCCCTAAAAGAGGAAGAAACCTTGAGAGGAACCAAGACTCAGAAGGGGAACCCACCCTCCTATGGTCCACACCGGATAGCAAACATTAGTATGAAGTGTTATAGTAAAGTGGGAAAGAGAAGATCTGAGGGTGAGGACTGCACAGCGCTGTACAGCAAGAAGCTCAGCGGTGGTCCAGCCGGTCCAGAAGGCCGGTGAGCAGCGGCACCAATCAAGGCAGAAGAGGCAACAGCATCAGACGCACAGGATGGTCAGCTGATCAGCTCGGCAGAGAAAGGAAAGAAAAACGCAGTCAGTTCTGTAAAGAGAGGCTGACCACAGATTACAGTATAACAGAGCAGCAGAGACTCCAGCAGGTCCAGACCTGACAGGGAGACTAATCACCAAAGGCTCCACAGTACAAGTAAGTTTTTAGCCTAGACTTAAAGACTGAGGCTGAGTCTGAGTCCCGAACATTAACAGGAGGATTATTCCAGAGCTGGGGGGCTTTGTATGAGAAGCTCTCCCCCTGATGGAGCTTTATTAGTTCTAGGTACCAGTAGTGAGCAGCACCTTGTGATCTAAGTAGGCGTGATGGTTCATAGTGGGAGAGAAGGTCACTCAGGTACTGAGGGGCGAGTCCGTTTAGAGCTTTATAGGTCAGTAATAGGATTTTATAATCAATGTGAAATTTGACTGGTAACCAGGGCTGTCGGTAGAACGTGGAAGTGCGAGAACCTTTCTTATCGCTCTATAGAGGAAAAGTTATATCGCAATAATTATTATCGTTTTATCGCCCAGCCCTGCGTTCTCTGGAACGGATGATCCTAGCAGCGGCGTTTTGAACGTGCTGTGAGACCCACTGAGGCCCTTGACAGGGAGGCCAGAGGGAAGAAAAATGCAGAACTCCTTTTGCGATGTCACTAATGCATGTTAGGGTTTCTACATCAGCTTGGCTGAGGAGCAGTTGGAGACGAGCAGCAATTCAACGGAAAAGTGCTGTCTTAACAACAGAATTGATGCGAATGCCAAAAGAGAGCATGGGGTTAAAGATAATTCCGAGACTGCAGAAGTCGGGAGGAAGTGTTGCCAGAATCTCATCAATGTTGATGCCAAGGACGGGTGAACTCGAGGTCAGTGACTTTCGAGCCAATTAAAAGCAACTCAGTTTTGCAAGCCTTCAGTTTGAAAAAGTTCATATGACTTCATCTCATGAATACAGTCAGATGGAGGTGGTGGTGGGGGTGGTGGTTTCCGCAGGGCTGATGCTGACATAGAACCGTATGTACTGTCTGAATGTAAATGGAGTCTGATCTGATTAGGTGAGGTTCTCTTCTTCAGCATGGAGAACATGAGCCTGCACATGCAACATTTCTGCCACATAAAAAAGCCCCTAAAATTGGCATCATAATACTTTTAGATATTTTCATCATGCGCAATATGCGTCACAATAACTACCCACATTTCAGATGTTGCTGAAGACTCATTTTACCCGTTGCCCCTCCCTCTGTAATCATGTCGGAAAACTCGGAAGTGCACCCTCTCCTGGCGACAGCAGAGTAGTGTCGCTTTCTTTGCAGTATGAAACACCACCAGGGCGTTAAATTGAAATGTAATAAGGTGGAGCACACAAAACAGAACAAGTAGAAATACTGTAATAGTAATAATAATAATAATAATAATAATAATAATAATACTAATAAACGAAAAACTACATTGACTTATTCATTGAATTACAAACTGCCCTGCCTTAAATCCAATTAAATAAGCCTAATTAGGCCTTCTTTGCCTAATTTGTTTAAGTTCTGATGATATCTGATATCTACATCTACCCTCAGGAAAACATATGAGACACTTTATCAGGATAATGAAAAAATATCATCATATTGCCCACCTATACACAAATTACATATAAGCACAGACAAGGATAATCTGAGTGTTTTCACATGTAGTTCTGTTAAAATGAACCAACTGTGAATTTTTGCAGTGCAGTGCAAGTGAACTGTAAAGAGGACTCCAGTTTCTTTCTGGTCCTTTGAGATCTCGGCAGTGGTGGACAGTAACTGAGTAAATTATAATGAGTTTCTGTACTTTAGTATTTTTGGTGTATCTGTACTGAAGTTTCTCTGTTCTGGGCGACTTTTTCCTTTCACTCCACTACATTTCAGAGTCTAATATCCGACTTTTTCCTCCTACATTTTGAGAAATCTGTCGTTCCTTTTGGTTTCTGTGTGTATAAAAACGTAACATGTCAAAACGAAAGAAGCGCAAAGCCAGAGCACCAATCAGGGCCCAGCGGTCACTTTGTTTAGAGCTGGTTTTGACCTGTTGGTCATACCGACCCAGTGCAGCACGCGGTTCAACGTCAGCGCAGCAGCGTAAAACTTTGGGAGAGTCTGTTCAACATAAATGATGAACTAACCTAACTTTGTGTAAATAGAGCTCAATATAGAAATATGTCCACATATGCAGTCGAGACTGACGCGGCTTTTTTCTGAATTTCTACAAACACCATTTCATTTTATAGTAAATGAGTTTGGGCTGGTTTATGTTTATGAACAGGCGCCTACAGATCAACATAGTAAAGGAGCTCATCTGTGATCCTGAGTTTAAAGCCAGTTTTTATTCAACTTAAACTTGGAACTAAGTTGTAAATAAATCTGAAACTGAAACTTTGCTTGTGTGTAAAAAGTGATTTCAGAGCCACTCGGTTCTCCCTGATGGAAACTGTTTACCTTCAGTGTTTTGTGCTTCTGATCATTTTAATAGACGTCAGCGTCACTAATTAATGACGTTCTATTAAAAGACTGGTTTACCAAGAGAGACGCTGGAGGACTTTCACCTGAAATGAGTTCATGAAGCCAGTCTGGTTATAAAAATGATAACAGGACATCAGAGCCAGAATTACTCTTTTAGTACTTTTACTTTATACTTAAGTACATTTGAAGGCAAATACTTTAGTACTTTTACTCAAGTGGAGGTCTAAAGGGAGGAACTTCTACTTTTACCTTGGGGGTCTCGACTTTAACTCAGGTACATGGTTTGTGGACTGGATCTCAAACCACTTTCACACTGCAGTGCTCGCCAAAGTGGGCAGCGTTCTCTGATCAATCTTTCAGGTGGTGAGAGGAACCACCAGACACGCCTGTTACTCTCTCAAAGTGCGTTGCACAAAATTGGAAAAATGACCCTGGGTGTGTGCTACAGTGGGTTTTCGGCTTTGCCCCTCACTGAGCTCCACCCGGCAAAAATGCAGTGAAGTTATTTGAAAGAGCAGCGGTGAATTTTCATTCGTTCCGCATTCAGAGGAATGCCCAGCCTGAGCCTTTAACACTGTAAAATCAAGCGGACTCTCGCATCCTATTGCTTTAATACGTCAGGGCTGCTGCCTCGTCGCAGACGGCGGACAGGCTGTAAGCAAAAGCAGAGTCGGGCGGCTTTGTTTTCGCAATGTACAAATCAATTGACCCATAAAACGAACTGCAAACAGACCTCCTCAAGAGGTGGTCTCAGTTCGGTTGTTTTTGGGGCTGTTTAGAGGGTCTGAGTTCGTTTGGCATGTTCACATATGCACAGAAGCCATGACTCAGCAGTCTGAGTCCACTTCAGACACAAACAGCCCAAGTGTGAAATATAAAGAGGGAATTTATCCATCCGTCCATTTTCTAAGCCGCTTCTCCCTCAGGAACATGGGGGGTGCTGGAGCCTATCCCAGCGGTCATCGGGCCTAAGGCAGGATACACCCTGGACAGGTCGCCAGTCCATCACAGGGCAGACAGACACAGTCACTCACACCCAGGGGCAATTTAGCATGTCCAATTGGCCTGACTGCATGTCTTTTGGTCAGTGGGAGGAAACCGGTCACCCGGCCAGGGAATCGAACCCAGGCCAAGAGGAAATTTAGGTTTATAGAAATTCAGCATATTTGACTCTTTACATTTTTTATCGCAGAAAATCAGATTTTGTCAGCAAACCAATCAACGCGTTTACATGCACTTGAGTAAATCAGATAATATGAAAACTCCAGGTCTACATGAGTCGGGCAGTAATCAGATTCTTACTTTGCAACCAGCCAAAGTGAAACTCAAATAAGCCACTGCTGGCTTATTTCCAGCACCGCAGACTGAGAAATCCGAAAGAAATCAGAGTAAGAGTTCTCACTTAGAAATCGGATCACGGAGCTAAAATCCAGCCTCTATCAGATTTCTAGACCTTACTCCGATACGAGAAAGCAGTGTGCTCTTTACGTGACCATCTGAATAATCTGATAACTGCAAAATAACATTGATTGCAGTAACACTGCGAGTAACACTCACTGTTCTGTTACAGACGTGCAAGTACCGCAGCTCTAAATAATTCAGTAGCTGCAGTGTGATTACAAGAATTTAAACTGTAATGCATTGCGCTGCTTCATTACCGGAGAAAGTCTTTCCATTACCGTATCCGTTACTGTCTGCCCTGTTAGCCCAACATCAAAGCTTCATTTCTCAGACAGTTCCTCTTTCCGCAGATAATAAGTTAACAGAACGTAGGCCGGATTATTCTTCTGTTAACTTGCCATCAGAGGTTCAGTTACCTCGGCATTTTAACGCCACTGGGCTGTTTAGTTTTAGGTTAAAACAAAGGATTTCTTCACAGAGTGAGCAAGTGACCTCATTGACTAGGTGGATGTAAATCTACTTCTCAACATGTTCCCACTGCACTTTGTGGCTGCAGCTCAGCAGAAGTCAGCGCCACAAAGCCACACTCACCTTGTGGTTGAGTGCATGGGCCTCTGCTGATCCTGTTCCCACAGCACTAAACTGCTGCTTTACACATCTTCTACTACTGCTGAGCTGAGGAATGTGTGCTGAAACAGTTTGTTTTGGAATCCTTTTAGGGAGTTTTTCCTGAGGGTGGCGATAAGGATTTAGTCGGCCTCTCTGATCTGGCCCTGGACTGATAGTGTAAACATTTAGGCATGTTTTCTGCTAATAGGCTGGACAAATGCTGCAACGGTCATGCAGTTAGTTGCACGGTCTGAGAGCAGCATAACCTCCGTGCAGCTTGACGGTTGCATGCAGCACATTTGATTATTCTACTAGTTAGCCAAATTAACAGCTTTTCATTTATTTATATATTATAAAATTAAAATATCTTGTCTGTTTTATCAGCTCCACTTACTGTATAGCTGCACTCTGTAGTTCTACAGTTACAGACTGTAGTCCATCTGTTTCTCTGATACTCTGTTACCCTGTTCTTCAGTGCTCAGGACCCCCATGGATCATTCTCAGCACTGCAGTAACACTGAGGTGGTGGTGTGTGTTGTGCTGGTCTGAGTGGATCAGACACAGCAGTGCTGCTGGAGTTTTTAAACACTGTGTCCACTCACTGTCCACTCTATTAGACACTCCTACCTGGTCGGTCCACCTTGTAGATGTAAAGTCAGAGACGACAGCTCATCTGCTGCTGCACAGTTTGTGTTGGTCATCCTCTAGTCCTTCATCAGTGGTCACAGGACGCTGCCGGCTGGATATTTTTGGTTCTCAGTCCAACAGCAGCTTTCTGTGAGGGAGGTTTTAGAGGTGGACGTCTGGTTCCTATCACCACCACTAGAAATTTCTCTAGAACAGAGCGTTTCACACCAAACCGCTTCTTTCCCCTTTAAACCAGCCGGTTACACAGACGTTATCTTTGAGAAACGCCCTTGTTTTTTCTTGTGGCTTTAGGAAACTCAAAATGAAAGCAACGTTTTACTGCGAGGTCAGTCGGGAGGATCTCGTATTCAGCAGCACATCAACGGTTTGAAATGATCATGTGACACTTTGTCTGCGTTTTGACTGGCTTTTGATTGGTTTGTGATACTTGTATGAGACGTTTGAGAGGGTGGCTCCTTTCCAAGCCCTCGTGAGTTGAAAGTGAGGTTGCTGGGGCAGGAAATCGCTGCCGTCAGCAAACCAAAGGCAGTAGCAGCCGTGTTGTAACGTTAGTCCCATGCTGGGAACAGAGCAGCCTTATCGGTCATCTGTGAGTTCCAGTATCTGGTGCTTCACAAGAAAAAACAGCCAGTTTTGAGTCTTAATTCTTTTTTTTTTCTGGAAAAACATTGCGCAGATGTGTGATTTAAAAAAAAACCCACACACATTAACACCGAAAGGAAGATGTAAGTAATCCTATATGATGCATCTGGCTCACCTCAGATGTGCCGTATGATTTCAGCATTATTCTGATGAATTATGTCGCTGCATTGTGGATATCAGTACTTAAAGAACACTGACCGCGTGTTTCATTGCATAGGGAACATTATGAGGCCTGTTTAATCGGATTTAGTGCAGGGAAGCTTGTAAAACACAAAAATCTCTAGTTGTAGGTTTATTATTATGTTTATGATAATGTATATATGTGACACTACAGGACAGGACCTCTCCTGTTGCAAGTTATTAAATCTTAAACATTAAATGTCATATAGTTGTAGGTTTATTATTGTTATTATTATAATTATTATTTATATGTGGCATTACAGTTTCTGTTTTGTCTGTTTTAACTTATTAAACCATAAACACTAAACATCATAGTTTATAGGGTTTATTATTAACAGCAACAGTAATAATAATTTTATGCCACCAAGGGCCTCCCTGCAATCTCCCACTGCCTATACGGCACTGCACCGCTCCCCCGTGCTGGACCTTATGGGTGGTGGGCCCACATGTTGCCTTTTCGGTCTGAGCCCAGCTGGGTTATGTGGGCTGCCCAGCCACCAGGAGCTCGCCGAGGAACACTGCCCCCAGGCCTGGCTCCAGGGGCAGGTCCCAGGGACCCTCTCCCGGGCAGGGTACGCGATTTTCTGTGTCCGTTTTTCTTGGTGGGGTTTTGGATCGCGTTAGTCTGGGTCTTCACCCCACACCTGTTCGTCCTGGGAGACCCTACCAGGAGCATACTGCTCCCGATAACTTCGCTCTGAAGACCCCTAGACCACCACGACAAGGCCCCGATCCAGGAAGGGTATAAATAACAATAATAATAACAATAATAATAACAATAACAATAATAACAACAACAATAATAATAATGTACTTTATTTGTGGCACTAAAGTTCCTGTTTTGCCTGTTGCAACTTATTAAACCATAAACACTAAACGTCATAGTTGTGGGTTTATTATTATTAACAATAATAATAATAATAATAATAATAATGTACTTTATTTGTGGCACTACAGGTTCCATTTTGTCCATTGCAATTATTAAATCTTAAAACACTATCATATTTGTAGGATTATTATTATTATTATTATTATTATTTATATGTGCCGCTACAGTTAAAAAATCTGCAATTTTTAAAATCACAACACTAATTAATAGCTGGAGATTTTTTATTATTATTATTATTATTATTATTGTAATTTATCTGTGGAATTAGGGATTCCATTCTGTCTCTTGCAACTTATTATGCCTGGTATGTATTATGTGAAGACTTACTGCATGTGGCTTAATATTTTTGCCATACCGCCCACCTCTGATCAAAACTCGATGAGTTAACGTGAGATTTCACCTGGAACTCATGACGTTTTGGTGCGAACAGCCCGAACAATTTGATTAGCTTTCCTTGTTAAAGGGTTGCAGTTCAACAAAGTACCAACAAAGGAAAAATAGAAGAGTAGAATAGATTCATTTGCATTTAGCCAGCCAGCCGGTCAGCCCAGAGCCTTATAGACTCACTGGCCACTTAATCACAAAGCCCCCTCTTCCAGCTCCACCTTGCTGGTGTATCGTTGGGGTTTCTGACCACAGAGCTGCACCTGGCTGGATATTTTTAGGTATAAATCTCTGAAGTCGTGCATCAGTGTGTAGTTCCCATCTTGCCCACATTAGAAACTGCAGGTCTAAGCAAATTTAGCTGATGCTGTTTTTGAAAGTTGGAACAGTCATTTTGTGTGATGGCGTCTCGGTCTTGGGACGTTTTAGTTTTTGTCCTGTATTTCCCACCAAACGTCGCTGAATCCTCAGAATTTGGAGGTCGTTCCAGTCGAAAGATAACTAATGCTACACAAGCAAGGGAAGCTTTGTGCGTGCTGAAATAGTGATGCATTAAACCTCAGTGCAGTTATATACCAACACCATCTGCTCAACCTGTGACCGAAAGCCACAGAAGCCGATTGACCGCCACACTCGACAGAGCTTGCGTGCTTGCGTGGGGGATTTTGGTGAGGTTACCAGTCTTACAGTGTGTGCTGACCGCAAGGTATGTGAGCAAGAAAACCCAAAGAGAGAAGGAGGATTTTTATGGCCTTCCAGCACATATTATAAGCATTTTAATTGTTGTATTAGTATAAATATTTATTTAGTATATTTTATATTCAATTTCCAAAAACTAGAATATGGACCTACGATATCCTGATAAATGGGTTTATAGGCTGATGATGGATAAAGCAAGGATGCTTGTAACTTGCTGGATGCAAGTGGAAGTTACTTTTTTTAAAATCAGATTTAAGTGTAGCGCAAAAGTTCGTGATGAAACAAAACAGGGCAAAATCAGAGCTGGATAAGCTAGAAACCGAAGACAGGCGACAGCAACAGGGTCACATAAACGATGAAGGACAGAGAGATTGAGCAAACACAGAGGTATAAATACACTGAGGGGAAACAAGAAACACCTGGGACTAATGAGAGGGTGGGGCTACTGACCCAGGGCTACGCACAGGTAGATCAGTTAACAGGGTGGCAGGACCAGGGAGGAGACACAGACCAAAACAACAACAAAAACACATGACGAGACACTCAAAGGAATGAAAATGAAGACAGAAAAGAGAGAGATGCACACCTACTGGACGTTTCCGGCTTAACGCAGTAAAGTAACGCAGACTGAAGCGTAGCTAATAGCATGTAATACCCCCACGAGCATGAATAACAGCACAAACTAACGAGCAGTACGAGCTTCGCTGAGAAGATCATTAACTCTGATCAGCTCTCAGCTTCGTTATTAGAGCCAGACGGAGGAGGAAAAGGTGGGACGAGCTGCTTTTCCACCGTTTACAGGCTTTAACGTCTGTTCGGCGCTGTCGCCATGGTAACGCTGAATGACGGTGCAGCACAGTGGAAATGAAGCGCATGAATTCCGATCTCAGGGTCACGTTAAGGTCACACGGCCACAAATCGGATACGTATCCGATCTAGGACCACATCTGAAAGTGGCTCGGGTCGGATTTGAAAAGATCAGATTTGTGTCCATCTGCACTCCGGACTTTTTCGGACAGATTTCTCATTCCCTGCACTGTACCACCTTTTCTCGATCTATGAGTCCCGTCGCACACCCCACAGGCGTTTATAGCCTGATCGTTCTTCTGCAGGAGCCTGAATTTACTGCCACCTTAAACACGCAAGGTCTAATGTTCCGTCGGGGGAGCGTTTGAGGTTTTGTTTCCGACGGGGACGGTCTAGAAGATGTGGAAATGGGGACTAAATCCACCTGGATTAGCATTAGAGAGAGATTACCTTTTATTTCTGCAGCCTTTCAAATGCAGTAAGATTTTAGTGCAGTAACCCAACGTCACTGTCCAACAAATGTCATCAGATATCAGCTGAAAATATTGGTTAAAATGACATTTTAATATTTATGGCCTTTTCCCAGAAGCTCTTAATCAGAGCGACTCCATCATTTTACACACAGGTTAAGGTGGTGTTGGGAGTCTTGTCCAAGGACTCTTATTGGTAGAGTGTAGGGGGCTTGTCCAGGTGGGGGTTAAACCCCAGTTTACAACATAGAAGCCAGAGGTGTGACCCACAACGCTATACTATACTATACTATACTATACTATACTAACCACTGGTTATGTCTAAATCTAACGCTGCCTTCACATTACAAGCCTCATTGCTCAAATCCGATATTTTGCTCAAATCCGATATTTTGCTCCAGTCCGATCTCTGACAGGATGGTTCACCCACTTTTAGTCACTCAAATCTGTCATTAATATGATGAACCGGCGTCCTGAACTGACCCACGTGAGCTCATCCTGCTCAGTAACGTCACGTGACTGAATCACTGCATCGTCAGCACAAACTAACGAGCAGAACGAGCTTCGCTGAGAAGATCAGTAACTCTGATCAGCTCTCAGCTTCATTATTAGAGACAGACGGAGGAGGAAAAGGTGGGATGAGCTGCTTTTCCACCGTTTACAGGCTTTAACGTCTGTTCGGCGCTGTCGCCATGGTAACGCTGAATGATGGTGCAGCACAGTGGAAATGAAGCGCATGAATTCCGATCTGAGGGTCACGTTAAGGTCACACGGCCACAAATCGGATACGTATCCGATCTAGGACCACATCTGAAAGTGGCTCGGGTCGGATTTGAAAAGATCAGATTTGTGTCCACACGGCCCTGAAAACACCAGATCTGAGTCACATTTAGGGCAAAAAATCTGATTTGTGCCACTTCAGTCTGGTAATGTGAACGTATCCCACGCTTCCAGTGCTCATATGTATTTGTAAGCAGTTCTCTGCCGATACCAATATTAATCTGTCATCGTGCATCACTAACGGTTAAATTTTAGCCTGTTTTAGTGTTGACTGGTATTCTCACGTCCTTAAAGCTGAGGTCTAGTCATCTGCACTCGAAAGCAGAACAGGAATTCGGTTTGGGTGCATGGACTGTCAACACCCCAGCTTTCATACCCAGACGTACAGGGTTTGACTGTTCTAGCTCCACGTGGACATGCCGTTAACAAAAGCCCATTTCAGCTTTATAGGCTGGGTTTATTCACGTCGTCTTTAGTGAAAATACCTGATTTAGATTTTTCTGACTAATATTACACCTTCACTTTAAACAGTTTTTTATATAAATTGAGATTCAAACTTGCTTTATTTTGGCCAAAAAGACCAGAATATCCACCTTTTTCGGCTTGTTTGACAGCACCTGAGAACATGACTCGATATGCAGAACACGCCAAAACAACAGGAGCCAAAAGGAAAGTCCCTGCGAGCAGGTTGGCACGACCTGCACACTCCTTTTATCAAATGAAGAGAATTTAAATCACAAAGTTAAAAAAAATAACTAAAAATAAAGCCTTGAGTGGCCAGCTGTTGTCTGGTGTGATCGTTTTAGTGAGTTATTGAGATTTGGTGAGATTGGCAGCTCAGTTTTGTGCTGTTGAAACCAGATTTTATAAATAAAAAGAGGATGTTTTTATTTTATAACCTCGTAGGTTTTGTTTAGTATGTTTATTCAAAAGCATGAATAAAACAAGAAATATAAAAGAAAACATTCTTGCGCTTTTCCATTTTGGTTTCTGTCCAGGTGTGTTTTGAATTCCGGTTTCTGTTATGATCAAGTTTTCCTTTCGGTGCATCACTAGTTTGCATCAATGTCTTCAGACTCTTATTGCAAATTGTGGATAATTGCATGCATTTAAAACTAATATGTCGCTGCTGTGGGAGCAAAACCCTGTGTTTCTGTCATTTTTCAGTTTTTGACCGTTTTAAAACGCCTGTTTCCCGTTACGTTGTGTGTAAATTTCATGATGAAAGGACCAACATAAACGGCTCAAAGTTACTTGGAAAGACGTCTGGTTCCATTGACTTACATTAAAAGTAAAGCAGGTTTTTTGCTTCTCCTGTAAAGTGACCGTTTATTTGTTTCTGATGTGTTAAATTCACGGGTGGCGTGGTGGGCAGCGCTGTCATCTCACAGCTAGGAGGGTCTGGGTTCGATTCCCCGGCCGGGCGACCGGGGTCCTCTCTGTGTGGAGTTTGCATGTTCTCCCCGTGTCTGCGTGGGTTTCCTCCGGGTTCTCCGGTTTCCTCCCACAGTCCAAAGACATGCGGTCAGGCCAATTGGACGTGCTAAATTGCCCCTGGGTGTGGGTGTGAGTGACTGTCTGTGACTGTCTGTCTGCCCTGTGATGGACTGGCGGCCTGTCCAGGGTGTATCCTGCCTTCCACCCGATGACCGCTGGGATAGGCTCCGGCACCTCCCTGCGACCCTGAGGGAGAAGCGGCTTAGAAAGAGTGTGTGTGTGTGTGTGTGTGTGTGTGTTAAATTCACTAAAGAAACAGCCACTAAAATATGCTAAAACTCGTTCTGTGTACAGGATGTGACCTAGAAAGTCAACTGCAACATGGCATTGAACCAGGAGCGCACCAACATGTATTACTTCATTTGTTTGACTTATGACTGTATATTTTTACAGATTTTGAGTGGTAATACTTTCAGCAGTCATCCTGAAAGCATCCTAATGCAGATTTAACGTTGACCCAGCCACTATGTTCATCTTACCGGGACGACTGAAACGTCCTTCTCAGAGCAGACGTTCTGTTTTCCAAGGTGCAGTTTACCGGAGCTGTTATTAGCCACCAAATGGAATAATGGAATATTTAGCAGTCTGTACCACCCCCCCCCCCCAATTATTAAATTCAATAAATAAACAGTAAGTGTGCATGAAAACATGCAGAAGTGTGTTCTCTGTAGATGATGTATTCACTTAGTACTACTAAGGGAATCAACGAAACCATGCAGGGGTGTGTGACCCTGTGCGAAGGTCTCTGCTTTTATTCTGACTGGTTGCGCTCTGTGCACAAAGGGAATGCACCCAAGTTACAGCATGTTTTGTGCTCTAGCTGGCGGGGGAAAGGGATTTGACTCCCCTTGGCGAGTTCGGATCATGCCATACCAGATTTTATAAATAAAAGGATGTATTCTATTTATTTCCTCGTAGTTTTTGTTTAGTATGTTTATTCACAAGCATAAGTAACGTTTTTCCGTTGCGGTTTATGTCCAGGTGTTTTTTGAATTCCGGTTTCTGTTTTGATGAAATTTTCCTAGTTTGCATGAATGTCTCCTGACTCTCATCACAAATTGTGGGAAAGTGCACACAAGTAAAACTGTTGTATGTAAATAAGCTTCATCCTGAATGGTTGGCATGTGTTGGGGCAAAAAAGCAGTCTGGACTTGAAACACTGCTTAGATCTTCAACGAGGGGCCATCAGCGAGTAGTATGAGAGATAACGGTTTAACATATGGTGGCGGTATGAGGGACTGTGAACTCTGTGAACTCTGAAAACTTGGGCTGAAGTTCTGGCTGAAAGACAGGGCCCACCAACTGGCATAGGAGGCATAGGGGGCATGGTCCACCTCCCAAATTTCAGTTATTCCATTAAGACTCCATTTAGTGGCTAATTTTAGCTCAATTAAGGTAACGTTAGAAACATTGGAAAACAGGGCACCTGAGAAGAGAAGATGAAATTAGCGCATGGGGTGATGTTAAATCTGCACTGCATAAAATTGCCTGCATTACCACTTAAAATCTGCAAACTTTACAGTCAGTGAGGAAGAGATCCATCGCAGCTGTCGGGAAAAAATCTCCCTTGTATCTCCATTTTTGCCGTTTTTCAGTTTTTCTGTCGCTGTCCTGTGAAAATCATGTATCTCGCATCATTTGAGCGCGGCAACTGTCCTGTACATTGTGCGAAAATTTCAAATTCTCCAAAGTTGCCTAGAATAAAATCTCTTTCCCTTCACTTACATTCGCTGCGTTTACATGCAAATATTTTCTCCAGTCCGATTGAAACACATTCTGATTACTGATTAAGACTGATGTGTTTGTTCTCACTCTACTCAACAATCTGATAGAAAATCTCCGCTTACATGCTCACAAGGAATCAGTTAGAAAATGATGGGCATGTGTGGAGAACCACTTAGAGTGAACATTACCATGACAACCAGCATCACGTGAGGTCCAGTCAGAGTGAGATGAGCAGCAGTGAGCAGTGATTGTGTTTTTAACTGCTTTAAAATGACGTCAGACTCAGGAAAACGTCCTTCACACGTCCTTATTAAAGAAGGCCGAGAGGAAGACGTCGTGCTCTGAGACACATAAGCTGGACGTCCGTCCCACCGCCGTCTTTTAAAGATCAGAGCATGAACTTCGTCTCCTCTGCAGACCAGTTTCTGCTCCGCCGTGTTGAACGGTATAAACTCTCACTGTGACGCGACGCACATGCAGAACGGACTTAGACTTTCCGATAGGGAATGTAATGGGATACAGGCGTTTACACGGATATTATTCTTCTATTTAACGGATTATGTACAGGATTACCCACCTCGATCAGTCGGCTAGAAACTGTATTCCCGAATGGCCTCAATCGGACTAAACTGATTGAAGTGTTTACATGGACATATTCTATCATATTTTAGGTTACTGCTTTAGAGATTTTCAACAATATATTTGTCTGCCTCTATTCTAATAACATTCGTGTGTGTGTGTGTGTGTGTGTGTGTGTGTGTGTGTGTGTGTGTGTATAGGGCCTTACGAAACATCTAAACTAAATGAAAATTTGGGCAGGAAGTCTTTTTTTCTGGTTCCATAGTATGATAACTGAGACATACATGAAACAGATGTGAACAAAATCTCAGGCTTACTACATCCTAAGGCTTTTTGCTGAGTAACTACAGGGACGTCCGAGCTGTTATTAGGTTATATAAGTGTGTAATAAAACTTTGGGCATGCTGGTGGGCTCTGGACATGTCAACCCCCCCACCCCGCCCCCCCAACCCACCCCCCGCCCTTTTCTCCAGTTTACTAACATCTTTCATCTTTAGGGTCAATTTGGCACCAGCAATTTAAACCTCCAGGAAATATCAGAGTTCTAGTGGGAATTCTGTTTCCGCCCCATTCCCCGTCTCGCACTACAAGTTGGTTGCGTTACGCTCTTAAAATGATGGTTCTTCAAGGGTTCTTTATTACGGAAAATGGTACTGTATAGAACTCCTGCATCTTGAAAGGGCTGATAGAGAATGTACTGTAGTTGGTTTTACGTAGAACCTTGTTTGAAAAGTCTTGTCAAGCCTGTAACAATAGAAAAGCCCTTTTTGGTGCTAAATAGAACCCTTTTAAAAGCGGCTCTATGTAGAACCAAAAAAAGCAATCTCCGTCAGTCTGGAGAACGCATTCACGCTGCAAAATACCCTTTAATCATGCAAAGGGTTCATTGAGTGTTCATGGTTCTATACAGAACCATTTTCTTTACTAAAGAATCATTGAAGAACCATCTTTTTTTCGCAGTGTCGTGTGTAGGTTGGGGCCCTAAAGCCCTTTGAAAGTTATAAAATTGCACGTGACCTGCAATGATCGTCCAAAACAACCAAAAATATAAAGCTTATGTAACTATAACCAATATAAAGCACAGTTCTGGATCCATTTCTCATTCAAGTTGACCCCAAAGGATACAGAGGCATTTAAAATGTGTACAGAAGTTGAAAACTTATCCTGGTGAATTTGTTTACCCGGTTGTCTCAAATAAATTAGTAAACATTAAATTAAAAAAATCATTTATTTAGGGGTTAAACATTAAATAGGGTTAAATTGAGCCTAAAGATAATAGGAGTGTTAAGCGGTTAAATCGGTTTCTTGTGTTTATGTTTAAACTGTTTTCTCACTGAAAGAGGAGCACAAAGTTATAGAAGATTTGAATAAGTCAAGAAACAGGTCCTGTTTCTTGAAAGAGCTTCACATCCTGAGGAGCTGTGGTTGTGACGTGCCGAGAATCACGTTGCAGGCGTGATATTCTGCACCCATGCGAAGTTCACTTCCGTCCTGGTCTTATTTTAGCATGGTACCATTCAGAGGCTGCTTTTGGCGTCATCCTCTTTTATGTCTTATGTCAGAATGTCTGTCAACTGCTTGAACCAAATCAGCTTTCTTCTCATTTTGAAGAATGTGAGAATATTAAGAGCTGGGCAGCAGCTACATTTACGCTGCCCCATGCACTCAAATAAGATAATAAAAATATGGCTCATATCAGAAGGATAAAAAAAAAAGAGGACAGTTGTCTTCGGCTCCTATACTGTTGTATGCAAAAGTTTGAACACGGAGTTTATTTTAGGGGGATACTATCACATCGTCTACAGAGAACATAGTGTCTACAAACTTTAATGCACAAGTTGTATTTACTTGCTGGGTTTAACATGTAGGGAGAAAGATAAAATCAAAAATGTGGCAATATTTACTTGCGGTTTTAACATGTAGGGAGAAAAATAAAATCTAAAATGTGGCAATATTTACTTGCGGTTTTTAACATGTAGGGAGAAAAATAAAATCTAAAATGTGGCAATATTTACTTGCGGTTTTTAACATGTAGGGGGAAAAATAAAATCTAAAATGTGGCAATATTTACTTGCTGTTTTTAACATGTAGGGGGAAAAATAAAATCTAAAATGTGCCAATATTTACTTGCGGTTTTTAACATGTAGGGGGAAAAATAAAATCTAAAATGTGGCAATATTTACTTGCGGTTTTTAACATGTAGGGAGAAAAATAAAATCTAAAATGTGGCAATATTTACTTGCTGTTTTTAACATGTAGGGGGAAAAATAAAATCTAAAATGTGGCAATATTTACTTGCGGTTTTTAACATGTAGGGGGAAAAATAAAATCTAAAATGTGGCAGAATGTTTGCATTGTTTGTTGTTTGATATGTTTCCTGAATATGCTAAATTCAGCGAACTAAACTAACTTTGCCTTAAAGCGTGTGAAAGATGTGTAAACGTATGCGTGTTCTCTGTAGAGGATGTGTTGCTTTTCTTGCTTTGAAACTTAGAAACTACTTAGAACTTAGAAAAATGAAAGTCAGGTGGCACAACCGAAAACAAAGGTGTTCCACGTCAGGCGGTCGAACCTGAGGAGAACCCTAAAAATGAGTAAAAAGAAATGAGACTAAGCTCAAAGGTTTCTCCGGGTGTCTAAGTAGATGCCTGTTTTAATTTGAAAGTAGTCTTAAAATTCAGGCGGCGCGACCTGCGAGTCAGATGGAGCAACCAGAACAGCACACGTTCATAGCTGAAACGGGCAAGTAGACGCTTTGGTACCACTCGCTTGTCAAGAAAGGCGATTAGTCTGCCGCTTTTGTAGTTCACTGAGGTTTTGTGTTTGGGAAAATTAGTTTTACATTCATTTCATGGTTTGTGTCACTGAACGTCACCCTGACATTTACAAGATCATGTCATCTGCAGAAAAGATAGCTGAGCAGATATGATCGTTTAATAGTTTCCAGATGGAAGTCGCGCCAAAGCTTTATGAAGGTTGGTGGGCTTGTTCAAGGTGACCTGAGTTTCGTGGGTTTTCGTGGCGAGAAAGCCGTGAGCAGTTTTGGGCCAAGTGGGAGTGGGAGTGTAGGCTTATTTGAGCTGGATTAGGTTCCCCCGAAGAGGTGCTGTAGTTCGAGCGATTACCGCTGAGATCTGCGGTTTTTATTCCGCTATGAATCGACGAAGTCTAGAAAGAGAAGTAATTCGAGAGAGAATTATCTTGAAAAACCGGAGCGCCTCCGTTGAAATGGTCCCGTTCAGACCGGCCCCACTGTACAGGTGTAAAAACCAGGGCTGTGACCGTTTTGCCTGTAACTGTTGGGAACAACTTGTGTTCGTTGGCTTGATGACATTTGCGCTTCCCTTTCACGTCACGTGACGGAAAGAAGGAAACACTGATAGCACAGAAGGCACCAGCCAAAAATAGAACGAGGCATGAAAGCACTTCACTTCAGCACTGTCTGAAAAGATGCTGTAAGGTGTGATATGGAAAACCGATGTGCCAGGTGTGAGCATGAATGAGGGAACGCTGCGTTCACAGCACAAACAGTCAAAGTGGAAAAGTGCACGTCTGTCGGCTCCTCAACTGATTGTGTTTTAGATTAGCAGATAGAATAAGTAGCGCTGACTGAAGGAAGGTCTGAACGGCTTGGCTGAACTACAAGGTTGTCAGGCTGTTTTTAAGATGATTCACACCGACTAGCTCAGATGTTTTAAGAGCGTTCCTCTGTTTCAGCCTCCGTTCCACCCAAAAACCAAGCTTTAGGTCACTAATGTTTTTAAACCGGGCATCTTTCAGTCTTTGAATGTACGCCGATAAAAGGAATAACGATGTTCATGGGTCATTTTCAACAATACCTCCTGCATTCGAAACAAAATCCCTATAAAATTCATTTCAGTTTCTTTCTGCCTCCACAAGTCTAAAACAGTCCCCGTCCAACAGTATAAGCTGATGAAGTAAAGTGTCACAGAGGTTATTTAGTTTTATCATTTTATGTTTGAAACCTTTTAAGATGAATAAGCTTATTGTGAAATAAGGCACCGTTTAAAAGTGCTCAACTCACTCAAGTTCTTACGTTCTCCAAAAAACGCCGTTTGGCACAAACACAGCAAACGGCTTCTATTTTGACATTTTACCAGGTCAGGAGAACCACGACAATGTCTTATTATGATGATGTTTATTAGTTTAAACTCAAGTTCAGTGTCAAAGGTTTCTAGGGGCGTCTAAGGAGATTCTTGTTCACTTTGAAATTAGTCTGAAAAGTCAGGTGACCAACACAGTTTAATGACTGAAACGGGCAATTAAAAGCTTGATCACATACTGTATTTATATATATATATATATATATATATATATATGTGTGTGTGTGTGTGTGTGTGTGTGTGTGTGTGTGTGTGTGTATATATACGCAGATATATTTGTATATGCTTGTGTATATACTTTTTATAAGGGTGCCTTGTTTTACAATAAGTTATTCATGTTAGAGGTTTCAAACTAAATTATAAAACTAATTTTATATGTGTGTGTGTGTGTGTGTGTGTGTGTGTATATATATATATATATATATATATATATATATATATATATATATATATATATATATGGTTTTATATATATAGTATATATATTACAGTTTGTGTGTGTATATATATATATATATATATATATATATATATATATATATATATATATATATATACACAAACTGTAATATTGAGCTCATGGTTATTGTCATTTTCCGTGTAATGAGCTGCTTTATGCGTGAAAGACGGTTCTTCAAGGGTTCTTTAGTAAAGGCAATGGTTGTTTGCTTGGTCAAATGGTCATTCAGATTGCTGAAAAGGGGGGGGGAGGCAAAAAGATGTTAGGGGGGTTGATTATAAACAACCAGGACTGTCCAGCAGGAGCAGAGCTACAGGACGTTGCTATCTGACCGTCGTCAGCTTTCAGCTCACTGTGTCCAGCTTTCTGAGCGACTCACTGTCTACAACGCTGCTAAAAGAGCAGCAGTCGCCGACATGTGTACATGGTGCCATGACTGGTCTTGTGTAGAGATATGTGGGCACAGCTAATTTGCATATGCCCTTGGCCTCATTGGGCATAACCTCACGCAGCTGTTGATGGTGTAACTGGCATTTTGGAGCTCATTTGGCCCACTGGCCCACAGAAAACAAGGGAATGTGGAAAAACACAGGGGAAAAAACGGTGAATATGTGAGTGAAGTGGGAAAGGAAAGCAGCTATTTATAGTAGTCGATTACATCGTTAACCGAGCTGTAGCTCTGCTCTGACAGGCCTCGACTGCAGGTGAATAAAACCAAGCAAAGTGGACCAGAATTACCACGAAAAACACGAACCGATGTAGATGTAGATGCTTTAGCTGCGCCTCCAGAAAGAGCTACGAGGAGAAGATTAGCTAGACTGGTGGATCTGTGTGACCTGCACATCTCCAGAGTTCAGAACATTCCAGTGTGGGATATTTTTTAAAAACTAATTAAAGACCTGACAAAGCAATTAAACAATAAACACCTACATTAAGCTGAAATCAGCTACTTATTCACCAGCGTCTCTACCATTTTCTGTTCCACCTTAAATGGTGCTGCAGTTACACTGAGGCACCTTAAACGTAGAACAAATTTAGAAAGTTGGAGAATACAAAGCAACATCAGCTTTACCTCAGTACATGCGCTAATTTACCTCAGTACATGCGCTAATTTACCTCAGTACATGCGCTAATTTACCTCAGTACATGCGCTAATTTACCTCAATGTGCTAATTTGCCTCAATACATGCGCTAATTTACCTCAATACATGCGCTAATTTACCTCAATGTGCTAATTTACCTCAGTACATGCGCTAATTTACCTCAAAAATGCGCTAATTTACCTCAATAAATACACTAAATTGTTTAATAAATGCGCTAATTTACCTCAATGCGCTAATTTACCTCAATAAATACACTAAATTGTTTAATAAATGCGCTAATTTACCTCAATGCGCTAATTTACCTCAATAAATGCCCTAATTTACCTCAAAAATGCGCAAATTTACCTCAATAAATACACTAAATTGTTTAATAAATGCGCTAATTTACCTCAATGCGCTAATTTACCTCAATAAATACACTAAATTGTTTAATAAATACGCTAATTTACCTCAATGCGCTAATTTACCTCAATAAATGCCCTAATTTACCTCAAAAATGCGCAAATTTACCTCAATAAATACACTAAATTGTTTAATAAATGCGCTAATTTACCTCAATATGCTAATTTACCTCAATAAATGCCCTAATTTACCTCAAAAATGCTTCTTTATCAACAGACCACTGAAAAATTTCACCTCCAAAAACTCTTGGATGTGTTTAACGAGCAGCTAACGAGCAGCTAACGAGCAGCTGCTGATCGCCTCTCACTGGCTGACCCCCCCCCCCACCTCCCCACCTCCCCGGCTCTTTCCGTTAGTTCGGCTGTTTTTTTTTTTGTGAGACCTTTGTTTATTTTTGAACTCGCCCTTTTCAGCCCAGCCCTTTGCCTGTTGTTCGCATTTCTGGTTTCCCTTTTTGGTTCATGGACCCTGTTTGTCCTGTGGCCATTGTTTCTCTACCTGGCGTTCTGCTGTGGACAGTTTGACTTTTGCTAATAAGGCCGTTTTACTTCAGTCTGGACTGAACCTGAACAAATACTGATACATCAGTCAATATTCTTCAAAAATGCAATTTGAGAAGTGTTTATTAAAACGTGTTTTGCTGCCTTCGCTGGATCGGTGGCTTTGTTATCTCATTACAAACAGCCACAGCACTGCTGAGTGAACCCGAAGTTGCCTGCCCAAATGGTGGCAGCGCAATTGTCATCACCAAATTAGTTGGGATGGTCTTAATTGCTTGATTAATTGATTCATATTAATTGAGTGTTTATGCGGAAGAGCAAACCTGCAGAAAAAGAAACGAAACTTGGTGGTGAATATGAACGTTTTATTATCTGTTCATTTTGATTGATTCAGCAATATAACTAAACACATTAAAACCTGAACGCTTGGGGAAGGCAACACGTACCTGTGAGTAGACTCCAGAGGAAGGTACCCATGTTTTCAGGCAGGGAGGAGAACGGGTTCCCTTTGTCTGCTGAGGCTTTACAGTGAACTTTCCCCGGGAGTGATGTCACAGCACTTCCTGCTCAGCTCTATAAAAGCCCTAGACGGAGCAGAGTGAGCCAGTCTGGTGGAGGAGGTTATGAAATGTGGTTGAAGCCCCAAAACCTTGAAAATTGTGATTTGAATAATGGACTATTCATACTAAGCTGTATATGTTTGTAGGTATTTTCTTTTTGGCACTGGATAAATTGCTTTTTTTTGTTGTTTTTGTTTCTTCACTGGGATTCAATAAACACAGATTTTTGCACCCCAACCTGAAACGTACCCACGTGTCTTTTACGTCAGACCATCACACAGTTAACCACTTGTCAGCCAATCAGCTCATGTGGCCGGAACGAACTGTTGTGTGATCCGTAGTGAAAACCAGAGCCTGGTTGAGTCGCATGGTGTTTATTTATTTTTTAAAAACATTTTAAACTTTTTTTTTGTTTATCTTTTTACAGAGAAATATGGTGGAGTCTGTGAAAGGCTCTACGTGGGTTGTTCTTGCTGAGTTAAGTCTGTTTTCGTTGTTTGCCTCAAGCATGTCCTCAATTAATATGCAAAACAGGAGGCCTGAAGGGAGTGCAGGGCTGTGCCTGCAATTAATCAAACGAGGTTTGAGGAGTGAAAGAAGGAGGAGGACAGGGTTCAGAGAGCTCGAGATTTTTTTAGGTTTAGGTGCTCCACCGTACTGAAGATCACATGGTGGAATGTAGGAGGGATGGAGAACAAGGAGGAGGTGAGGAGGCAGAGAATGGCAGTATCAGACAGGGAGCGTTCGTTGGAAGGCGTTAGATATCGTCCTTCTCCAAAAACATCAAGTCCGTCAAGGTATTTGAACAGTTCTGTCTTATTTGGTGGTTTTCAGATGAATTTCGCTTCTTATTAACAGGAATTGGGGCACAGTAAAGTCATGCTAGCCCTCTGTTTTGATAGAAAAAGAAGGTTCTTTAAGGGTTCTTTACGTGGTGAAGTGGTTCTTCGTTGTTGTATAAAGGTGTTCCTCTGTTAGTCTTGACACTGTAACTATAGCAGAACCTTTTTTGGTGCTATATACGGCCAGTCCATTTCACCCCTCACCCCACCACTTAGCCCTACCCCTCCGTTTTGTGCGGTCATGTCTCGTAGGGTAGGGTGTCCTGATTCTTGTTGAGATGGAGAGGGAGGGCGAAATGTTAGAGCTACAGGACCCTCCAAACGGAGGTTTTTCAGACTCCAAACAGTGAAGTGAGGGGGGGGAAGACGGCAGAATGGAGAGCAGGAGGCCAAGGAAACCAACAAATGTGAGAATTAAATTAAAGAGAGTTAAAAATGACGATAATCGTAGTTCAGTTTTATCTCAGTTTCATGTTGTTTTGGTGTATTATGGTCATTTTCTTAGTAACAAGCATGAAAAATTGGTAATAGTATACCGATGGTCTCAGTAGCTAGACTGCTAAATTACCTGTTCCACCTTAAATAGTCCAGCAGTTCTGACGCCTGAAGTGCCAGAATGTAACTGCTGCTCCATTTAAGGTGGAACGGGAAAATCCAAACAAGAATCTGGTGAATTTCTGACTTCAGCTTCATATCACTGAAGAATTAGGGGGGGGGTGATAATAAATAACTGCCCCCCTCTTTGAAGGCGTATGATCCCTAAATGTAACTAAAGCCCAGCAGTGAGGAGCTGAACTTTCCCCTCCTCTGCTGTCCCTGCAGACGGGCAGGGTCGCCTACAGAGCGGCGCTGGTAGCTGTTAATGAAGTGATGCTTTTCTATTAGAGGGGCTCATTTCAGAGGGAAGATCTCAACCACTGCCCCTTGTACCGCGGGTCCAAGGGGCAACTCTCGAAAAACAGGGAAGGGGTAATAACAACAAATTGGATTTAGCCATAGTCATTTTCAAAAAGAACCGTCTATGACACGTTCTCTGTTGATCTGAAGAACCGTTTCATCATACGAGCAAAGAAAGGTCTTTCTTAAAAGTTCTGCGAATCTGAGTGGTTGAGATGTGAACTCTCGTTCTGAGTGGTTTGGTATGAAACGCTCTGCCGAGGAACCTGGTGAGAAGTGAGAACGATCATGGTGATAGGAACTAGATGTCCACCAACCAGAGGAAGCGACTCTGAATTCACTGCCTGATGTCAGAGCCGCTGTTTTAAGGGTTTAAGTTTTTTTACGCTCATGTCAGAGAAGTATGTGCAGCCGCTATTCTACCATCATCATTCATATAAAGCTCAGAAGACTCGTGTAGGTTCTCTGGTGGTTCTGGACGGTAAATAAAGTGTCTATATCTGTGTTGTAGTCATGGCGACGCCTGGTTCCCATCACCACCACTGTAAAGACATCTGAACCATCTCACACCAAACCCTCTCTGAATCTCTCTGTTTATTTATGTCAAGCACTGAATTCTACAGAGCCCTGCTGGTGACGTCCGGTATAAATAAAAATAATGAGTGACCGTAACTTTGCAAGGTGTGGGCATGAGATCATTCCTTCGTTGAGCTTTGGCCATGGCTTAATTATCTCATTCCCATCGCCTTACGAAGTCGGGGTCACAGTTTATTTTTATCCTTATTACTTTTGCGGGATGTCACCGGCAGGGCTCTGTAGAATTGTGTGGAAATGTTGAAAATTTGGTGGACTTTCTCTTTAAAGGGTCTGCTAGAACTAGCAATTCCTGCGTTTGTGGATATTCAGTGCTGCTGTATGAAGTCCTGCCCCATACAAGGTCCAATCAGTAGCACTATTGATTGACGACACTGTGTATGATTTCTTTAATACAAAGTCCCAGCTCGTAACTCAAGCAGAGGGCTAGTGTTAACTGGGCCTTAAGATGACCTGTAGACGCGGTGGACAGGCTGCTGGTGTGGTCGGACTAGTGATGCTGTAACTGATGTCGCCTCGTACCGTTTAGCTGGAAACGGCGAGTTTGTGATGAACAAAAGAAGCAAACCTCAGACACCAGGTAAGAGTTTGATGTGAGGGCGAAATCCTCGGTCTGATTTTCTGCTGAACCGTGCCTTTAAAAATGCCCATCAGCTCCAGCAGTGAGGAGCTGAACTTTCCCCTCCTCTGCTGTCCCTGCAGACGGGCAGGGTCGCCTACAGAGCAGCGCTGGTAGCTGTTAATGAAGTGATGCTCTTTTTATTTGAGGGTCTCATTTCAGAGGGAAGATCTCAACCACTACCCTTTGTACCTCGGGTCCAAGGGGCAACTCTCGAAAACAAAGGGTGGGGGTCGTTTTCAGAAAGGCTCCACACGGGACCGTCTACGACACGTTCTCCATCAATCTGAAGAACCGTTTCGCCATTTAATCATGCAAATGGTTCTCAAGGGTCCCTAACTAAACTCGTTTTCGTGTGTGTGTGCTGGTGGTGGGTATAGAAACTAGCTGTTAACACTGGCATTTTGCATACACTGTTAGAAATGCAGGTTCTGTGCAGGTGCATTTTTCGGTCATGAAGGTACAAACAGTGTAAATGTTCCCTCAAAGCTCCAGCAGTGGTTCTAAGGTCTGACTGTGAAGCTTAAATCAGTTCCTCCAGGTGAAAAGTTGGTATTTGTTCCTTTTCATAACCGAATGTTTTAAAACGGAGCAGTAGAATAAAAGCCTGGAGGCGAGGCGAGGCGGGGCGTGTGGAGTCAGTCCAGCTTAGAACAGATCATTTCAGTGGGTTCTGGTTCAGTTATGTTCCCTGACTGAAGGCGCTGAGATGGAGCCTTGAGGGGACCACCCCAGTGACAGGAGGGGAACTGCCCCAGTGACAGTTTACGACCTTTAGTTTTGGGAGTGTGATGGAAGGCTGGAAGGCATTTTTGAGACCGGACTGGAAAAATCCTCCGTATTAGTCCAGTTAGCGCGATCGATAACTAAATAAAAGGGATAACAGCAGATAATTATCTACTCATTAGAGCAGATTCCTGTATCAGTTGTGGTTGCATTCAAGAAAAGAGGCGTGGGTGGCAGCAGTGGTGCGAACTGACTGTGCAGTAGCACTGTAGACGTGGTGGACAGGCTGCTGGTGTGATCAGACTAGTGATGCTGTAACTGATGTCTCCTCGCACCGTTTAACTAGAAACGGCGAGTTTGTGAAGAAGAAGCAAACTTCAGACACCAGGTATGATCAGCTGAGTTGGATGTAAAGGTGAAGTTGATTTTCTGCTGACCTGTCACTTTAAAACCGCTCATCAGCTCCTGTAGTGTTGCCCGTTTTGAGACGTCTGGAGCGCTCAGTGTAGTTCTGAGCTCGAGGGTAGAAGACGGGTCAGTGGCGCCAGCTACGCGCATCTTTTAAACATTTTTTAAACATCGTTTTTCAGGTTTTGACATACTTTGAAGATGCCTGTTGTCCTTTACATTGTTTGTGAATTTCATGATGAGTGGACCAAAAGAAACGGCCCAAAATGACTTGGAAAAAAGTCTCTAGTTCCATTGACTTGCATTCAAAGTAAGGTAGGTTTTTTGCTTCTCCTGTAAAGTTGTAAATTAGAAGATGCGAAGATTTGCGAGAGGCTAGTTATAACGTGTTTATTAAGTTCAGGTTTATGCATCGGTAAATCAAAGCGAGTTGCACCACAAACTAGTTTTAACGTCGAGCTTAGTATTTACACCTCACCCTCAACCGTCAAACTGCGTAGTGTAACTCCACCATCTTCTCAACGGCCCTCATTTAACTCGAGGAGGTGCTGCCTTCCTTTTACAAACCCGCTGGCCACAGTATTGCAATTTTTCCTGGTAATATCTATGATCTCTCTGCCTGTCTCTCTGCCTATCTCTCTGCCTATCTCTCTGCCTGTCTCTCTATCTCTGCCTGTCTATCTGTCTGTCTCTCTGCCTGTCTCTCTGCCTATCTCTCTGCCTGTCTCTCTATCTCTGCCTGTCTATCTGTCTGTCTCTCTGCCTGTCTCTCTGCCTATCTCTCTGCCTGTCTCTCTATCTCTGCCTGTCTATCTGTCTGTCTCTCTGCCTGTCTCTCTGCCTATCTCTCTGCCTGTCTCTCTATCTCTGCCTGTCTATCTGTCTGTCTCTCTGCCTGTCTCTCTGCCTATCTCTCTGCCTGTCTCTCTATCTCTGCCTGTCTATCTGTCTGTCTCTCTGCCTGTCTCTCTGCCTATCTCTCTGCCTGTCTCTCTATCTCTGCCTGTCTATCTGTCTGTCTCTCTGCCTGTCTCTCTGCCTATCTCTCTGCCTGTCTCTCTATCTCTGCCTGTCTATCTGTCTGTCTCTCTGCCTGTCTCTCTGCCTATCTCTCTGCCTGTCTCTCTATCTCTACCTGTCTCTCTGTCTGTCTCTCTGCCTGTCTCTCTGCCTGTCTCTCTGCCTATCTCTCTGCCTGTCTCTCTGCCTATCTCTCTGCCTGTCTCTCTATCTCTGCCTGTCTATCTGTCTGTCTCTCTGCCTGTCTCTCTGCCTGTCTCTCTATCTCTGCCTGTCTATCTGTCTGTCTCTCTGCCTGTCTCTCTGTCTCTCTGCCTGTCTCTCTGCCTATCTCTATGCCTGTCTCTCTGCCTATCTCTCTGCCTGTCTCTCTGTCTCTCTGCCTGTCTCTCTGCCTATCTCTCTGCCTGTCTCTCTATCTCTCTGCCTATCTATCTGTCTATCTCTCTGCCTGTCTCTCTGCCTATCTCTCTGCCTGTCTTTCTATCTCTCTGCCTATCTATCTGTCTATCTCTCTGCCTGTCTCTCTGCCTATCTCTCTGCCTGTCTCTCTATCTCTCTGCCTATCTATCTGTCTATCTCTCTGCCTGTCTCTCTGCCTATCTATCTGTCTATCTCTCTGCCTGTCTCTCTATCTCTCTGCCTGTCTATCTGTCTATCTCTCTGCCTGTCTGTCTGTATCTGTGTTTGTGTCTGTCTGTCTGTCTTTCTGCCTGCCTGTCTGTCTGTATCTGTGTTTGTGACTATCTGTCTGTCTGTCTGTCTGTCTGACTGTTTGTCTCTGTCTGTCTGTCTGTCTGTCTTCTTGCCTTCATTGTGCTGCCGCCTCTTTTGAGCTGTTTTTGCTGAGCAACACATTTATGTTTGTTTAGCTCACGGCCGTTTAGCTCCGCCCACTCACGCTGTTAAATATTAATGATGCTCTTTGTTTATTTAGCACCTGTAATGCATTAAAAATGACGTTCAAAGTGCTTCACGATACAAAGTAAAAACAACAGAGGAAGAAAAGATAATCGAGAATAAAAGGAAAATATAATAGACAAACAGTACATAGCAGAAAATGTGTATATTAATAAATACAATTAATTAATTAATTAATTAAAAAGCGCAGGATAAAAGTATGAATAAAAAGAAAAGACACAATAAAAAAAGTAAGAACAAAGGAAACAATAAAAACGAGTTAAACGCTAAAGTAAAGGAATACGTTTTTCACTGCTTTTACTTGGTAATGCGTTCCAGAAGCACTGCATGATCTTAAAGCTCGAGTAGGAACATCTACCAGGTTAAAGAGTCCGGCCGAGAGCACCTTGGGGCATTCGACAGTGTGCTCACTGCCCCTTAGTCTGGTGTGTGTGTGTGTGTGTGTGCTCACTAGTGTGTATGTGGTGTTTCACTTCACGGATGGGTTAAATGCGGAGGTGGAATTTTCCCCGTTGTGGGACTAATAAAGGCCACTTAATCTTAATCTATTAAATAAGACAAAATGCAGGTCAGCCAATCAGAATGGAGCTCATTTACATATCAGTCTGAAAGGCACAGCAGCAAAAACAGCCTGTTTAATTCTAAAGGCTAAAAAGAGGTTGGAAAACCTGCTGTCGTGTAAAACAATATAGAAACGAGAGAAATGCAGCATACAGGGCCGTTTACCAGGTAAAGGAGTGTTAAATGGCAGCTGCACATTAAACATCTGGAGCAGCTGTCCTTTGTGCAGATCACCAGGCTCCTGTGGTTCTCAGGCGTTTTTAACGTCATACTCCAGCGCAGATGTCCTGACCGTCAGACAGCAGTAGCCTGTCTGGCTGATTATCAACCAGTGGACATGACCTCAGTCATAATCCTGCTCCTGGTCTTTGCCTGTATAAAGCAGACCAGTGCAGGTCGTCCTGCTCTGTCCGCTGTGTGGATGACGCCGTTTCATTACCTCTCCGCAAAGCGCTTGAGCACAGAGGTGGGTAATATGACTGTATTTATTGCTGTCGTGATGAATTACCTCACCTTATGTCACAGTACGCTGTTCTGAGTGTGTAGTGGAGACGGTCAGAGCGCTGACCAACGGCGTGATTGCTGTAATTAGTCCTGTTCAGTTGGATGTAGCGCAGGTGTGTGAAACGTTCAGTAAAAGTCGTGGTACTTTTGTTTTTTGGTTGTGTTTTCACTGAGAAACCTCATCTCGTTACCCCATCTCCTCTGAATCTCCTCCTAACTCCGTCTGAATAGCGTTTGAAAAACATGCTGAGTTTCATCATAAAGAGACCAGAGGCCGTCATTGATCCGCCAGCCGGGTCTTAAACTCAGCAGTCCACTGAGCTGGTCATTGTTTATCCACGACTGAAACACCACGGCAGCCTTATCAGAAGCTCAACATGACCCAGCGGACGTTGCAGTTTTCACGGACCGCCGCAAATCGGCTGATGGAGAAGAAACATTTACAAAACGTATCGGCGGGAGCTGGTTTGGTTTATGTGCTGCCTAAAAAATCAGAAATGTGTGATATATGTATATGTACACACACACACACACACACACACACACACACACACACACACACACACACACACACTGTGCGAAAGTCTTGGCACCCAAGTCACATTATTAATAATTATATGATATATATATATATATATATATATATATATATATATAATTATGAATTGAATCACTGTTTAACGTACTGAATCCGCTCTTTCTCAGTTCACTGGAAGTATTTCGGAATCGGTGAATTGACTGGCTCAGTCAAATAGCTTTTTTCAGTGTCGGGCTGAATTGAATCACTGAATTGAATGTATTGAATTGACTCTTTCTCAGTTCAAAGAATTGTATTTCAAAACTGCTGAGTTGATTGGCTGAATCAAGTGGCTGTTTTTAGTGTATTATATAGAAAGCTTAATTCTTAATTCACAAGAATTGTTTTTGATCAGCTGCATCGAATTGCTGAATCAAATCCCTGTTCAGTGTATTGAATCAGATCTTTCTAAACTTAATCTCAACCCGAAACCTGATCCTCTCAGAAATTATGTCTTTTTTACTTAACCGCGATTCAGTTGAATCACGGTTTAGTTTTGTATTGAATCGGCTCTTTCTGCTGAATTGAATCACTGAATCAAATAGCCAAATGCCAAAATATTTTTTTTCCCTTTAGAAACAACGAATCGACTGGCTGAATTGAATCACTGTTAAATGTATTAAATCGGGCCTTCAATTCTCAGAAATGTGTTTCGGAACTGCTGAGTCGACTGGCTGAATCAAATCCCTGTTTTTATTGTGTTATGTGGGATCTTAGTTCGCAAGAATGATTTTTGATCCGCTGAATCAAGTCACTGGATTGACCACTTGAATCGATTCAGTGTTTTGTCTATCAGATCAGATCGTAGTTTACAAAAGTTGTTTTGGAATCAGTGAATCGAATTGCTACATTGAGCTGCTGTTTGTTGGGTAAAATCATTGTTACTTCGCAAGAATTACTTTTGAACTGAATGGAATTGAATTGAAAACCACACCTCTGGGTTCCTGGTGAGAAAGGTAAACAAAGTGGGCTTGGGTGCTGCCACAGCGATAAAATGCGTAGTCAGACGTTTATAACTGTACGTGAGTTTATAACTGTATGTTATGGCAGAGTAACAGCTTAACTGTGCTACAGCTGCTGTATAACATCCATGTTGTGCTCCTCTTCTGTCTGCTGTAGGCGAAGCACCAGATGGTACCATGTGAATGACTGAGGATCATGAAGGCCACACACAAACTACTGTTTGTTCTGTGTCCCATGCTGGTCCTGGTGTTCATCTACTACTCGTCTGGGAAGCTGCATCTGCACGTATGGGGCCAGAAGCCGCGTGAGTAGCCCAGCTCTGACCTTCTGTTGCTGTTTGTCTACTGTCAGTGTTCGTATTTCTTCACTGGATCGCCCTTCAGTCTGTCAACATGCATGCATCGATTTCGTTGGTTGCCAGTTAAGTGATTAAACTGTTCCATGGCTTCTGTGCTACCTTCCCCGCGTTTGAGCGGGATCAGACCGGAAACAGTGACTTAACCACCGGAAGCAGTGACTTAACCAGAAAGTAAATGTCTTTGTGGTGATCCTGGGTGCAGAGAACATCTAGGCTGCTTTCACAGGCTTCACCACGAGCCCTTCACAGCGAGTTCTCAGCAAGGCCGTGAAATTCTCCATTCACAAATGCCTGTTTACTGATTGATCGGGTTAATAAACTACCTGCTTTTTATCTTATCGCTGCGTAATATCCAGGGCTCGGTGGACAGGTCGAGAAATCGGTACATCATGTCCATTCAGAACCATGGGTGTTTTACAGAGCCACGTTCTGGACAGGTTCTGTTCAGGGGGGCGACAAAGCACAGGGCCTTTTCTTACCACCTCAGAGTTGGATGGATGGATTGGACGGATGGATAAATGGATGGATGGATAGGAGAGATGGGTAGATAGATAGATAAATAGATGGGTACTTGAATGAATGGATAGATGGATAGGTAAATAGATAGATGGATGGATAGATGGATGGGATAGGATAGATAGATAGGTAGATAGATACATAGATGGGTACATGAATGAATGGATAGATGGATAGGTAGATGGATAGGATAGGATAGATGGATGGATGGATGGATAGATGGATAGGATATATAGGTAGGTAGATGAATGGATGGATGGATAGGATGGGATAGATATGTAGATAGGTGGATGGATGGATGGATAGGATGGGATAGATATGTAGATAGGTGGATGGATGGATGGATAGGATGGGATAGATACGTCGATAGGTGGATGAATGAAGCTCAAGCGCAGGCTTTCATTAAAGCGACAGGGACACCTCACCAAATACCGAGACATTCGGGAGTTCTTTTCAGTCTGACTGGTACTGATAACATCATTTGTAATTCGAGGCTTTTGATGAAATTACGAAGGAATTCAAAATCTGTTTTTAGTGCTTTCAGACTTTTGATCTCCACTGTGCTAAAAACGTTGGAACGACGTCACTCGTTGCCCTCTAAACTTCAGAGCACCACATTAGAAATTTGCATGATCTCTGTGATGCGTGACTGAAGGCCTTTACTGCTTTCTGTAATTTACATTTATTAACCTCGACCCGGCGCCCCGCTTCACCCTCTGCTCACTGCAGCATAATCCGAAATGGAGCAGCTGTGGAAAACGAAGGCTGTCACCGTAAATAAACGTAATTAGGCGATTCCGAAATAATTATGACAGGCCTGCTAGAAATCGGTTAATGGACTTAATTGTGGCAAAACGAGTTCTAGTTTAGCCACTAAATACTTCTAATGAGCAAATACTGACAGGGCTTAGAACATCCCGCCGACTGACCTTGGTCATGTAACACGAGACGTTGGCTTGTTCTGATGAGTCTGCTGGCTCCGCAGGGTACAGTTTGCTTTGT